>NC_143158.1:11776982-11918804 GCF_041381405.1 Jatropha curcas | reverse complement strand
GAAATACATAATGAATGTGATGCTATGACTAAGGAAGAAATGCACGTGATATGTGAGTCGCCACCTTGTTTAATTATTTCAGGGTAAACTAGGAAAAACCCTAAGTGACTCCAATTTTAATTAACCTAGTTACTAGATTAATTACCCAATGTCTAAAGCATGGTGTGCAAACCCGAGATGGATCCCGAGACTATGTTCATGCTGATAAACTAACCATGAATGAAGCTTGAATGCTTTGCAAGGTAAATGATGTGATTGGACCAAATAAAATGTTTATGTGATTTTGACTTGCCGCTCGGGGTTAAATCCCAAACGTGCCTACGTACTTCCGTTTGAATGGAAGATCAAAGTCAACGTAGTTCGATAGGCCTTCTTTGAAGGGCTTTGAATGGGTATGCTTAATGCATGAGTGTGTGTATGCTTCGTGCATTTTGTTTAGGCATTTTGCCAAAGAATTGATTGATTTGATGTTTTAGGCATTTAATGCCTAAAATGTTGATTTTAATGGCTTTTAGCCAAAAAGGGTGATTTAGGCAATTTATTGCCAAAAATTGGTTAGGCGATTTGTCGCCAAAATGATTAAGGCATTTGTGCCAAAAAGAAGTTGACTTAGGCAATTCATTGCCAAAATTGATGATTGGGCGATTGTCGCCAAAATTGATTACTTTAAGACATTTATTTGTCAAAAGCAATGGTTTGAAGGCTTTTAGCCAAAAGTTGTGATTTAAGCGATTTGTCGCTAAAAAAAAAATGATTAATCTCACTTATAGACATTTGTTTGCCAAAAGCGATTGCTTGGAGGCTTTTAGCCAAAATTGTGATTTAAGCGATTTGTCGCTAAGAAAGAGATTAATTTCACTTATAGGCAATTTGTTTGCCAAAAGCGAATGATTAACCATAGGCAATTTGTTTGCCAAAATGTGATTGATTTAATTAAAGCTTTTTTAGTCACATTATTGATTATTGGACTTAAGCTTGGACTGTCCGAAATAAAGGCAAACTATACCATAGCCATTTAATTAACTAGGTATTTTAAGCCAATATGTCGGATCTAGGCTTTAATACCACGATTATTGGTTAACCGGGCATTTAGCCTAATTTTATTTAATTGAGGCATTTTATTTGCCTAGTGATGATATGAATGTATTTATGTAGTTATAGAGTTGTTAGGAGTAGAAGAAGAAGTATGTATGAAGTGCTAAAAACTAAATAGGCAGAGTTTTAATTACATACCTGAATTTAATCGACGACCACTTCTTAACTCCAGGTTAAGCTCCTCGTTAAGGGAATTAATTTTAATTTAATTTTAAGTGACCAAGTATCACAATAAAAAATAACACTAAAATTAAAATATGCAAGAAACGGGTAAAGAATCGCAAAGAGCGTAGGGAGAAGGAGCGTCCGTCAACACAGACTGAGTGAGTAAAAAAGGAGCACCGGGGCTGCTTTTATAGGAAAAAAACGTGATCCCGGGCGCCCATGCCCGCCCTCGAGGGCGGGCGTGCCCGCCTGGTCTGGGCGGGCATGCCCGCCTGGCTTGGGCGGGCATGCCCGCCTAGCTTGGGCGGGCGTGCACGCCTAGCTGGGCGGGCGTGCCCGCCTAGCTTGGCGGGCGTGCCCGCCTATGCTGGGCGGGCGTGTCCGCCCAAGAGGGCGGGCATGCCGCCTGCCTTGGGGGGCGTGTCCGCCCAAGCTGGGCGGGCATGTCCGCCCAAGATGGGCGGGCCATGCCCGCCTGCCTTGGGCGGGCGTGTCCGCCCAAGCTGGGGCGGTGCGTGTCCGCCCAAGATGGGCGGGGTGCCCGCCCATGCTGGGCGGGCATGAGTGCCTTTTCTCCTTATTATTCCGGAGGCTTTTCCGGGAGTTCCGGACCTCCGAAAAATATTTCCGAGGACCAGTTCCGTGATCCTCGTAATATTTCGGACATTTCAAGTACCATATAGGCACACTTTCGGTGAACTTTTTTTGAATGACCTCGGTCCGACCGGACCGTTTGCAGTCCGGAAAAAAAGGCTCTTTGAGCCTCAAAATTTGAGTATTCACAGTTGCCCCCCACTGACTATCATAAAAATGATTTATGGGAGTCGGTGGTTATCTGAAACACAAATTTTGGAGGCGAAAATCGGACGCGTCCCAAAGACCCGCCTCTTGGCTATTTGCTTATAAATAGCTCAAAAACTCATTACTTCATTCATTCTCCACCCTCCAAATCAAAAGAGCTCTCTCAAATTCTCTCAACTTTCTCATCATGGCTTCCCCAAGCCATAGCAGCGGTGAGGATTTCCTGGAATCTCTGGGAATTTCTGTGGACGATGCCAATCTTACGGCGGACGCTGACAATCATGCTTCCATGACCGGCGTCTTTGCCCAAGTAAGCTCCCTTCGCTTCTGTATTTTTGGGCCTTAGGCCAAGTGTGAATTTTTTTTTGGGCCTTAGGCCAAATTATGATTTTTTGGGCCTTAGGCCAAATCGTGATTTTTTTTGGGCCTTAGGCCAAATTATGATTTTTTGGGCCTTAGGCCAAATCGTGATTTTTTGGGCTTAGGCCAATCGTGATTTTTGGGCCTTAGGCCAAACCGTGATTGAATCTCACCACTTTTATTAGTATGGTACTGGGGGAGGATTAGGATATCTTTTAGTTAGGAACCAAAGGATAACCTTAAAACTGTTTTAACTTCTAGGACGCATACATTAGGCTGGACGTGGGCGAGTCCTCTATTGCTGAGATCCCATTTGACATACTTGATCCTAATAACCCGGTCGGAGCCATCATTGACCCCTCTCACCTGGGCTTCTTAAGAAATCTCGAGCTGGGTAGGCAGAATTACAAAAGTTTACTGGGCGCGTTGGCTGAGAGATGGTGGGACACCACCAACACTTTCCACTTCTCTTGGGGCGAGATGACGATGACCCCAACTGACTTTTCATTGATTTCTGGGATTCCTTTTGGTACTCAGCCGATCGAGCTGTTATGACGATTGGAGGACTGCGGTTACCCCCGACCGAATGACGGAGCTGATAGGGATTGACCTTCCCCGGATTGTTAGACCCAGCCATTCCTCCCCCGATCTGAGTGTTTCGAGGCACTGGTTATCCTCCCAAGCTCCTAGCATTTATGCTCGTCATAGACAGGGAGAGCTAACAGCGACTCAGGTAGCTAGATTCACTCTGCTGCTGCTGTTTGCTTCGTCTTTTTGGTCTAACAGAAAAGAGAAGTTTAATCCCTCTATACTGAGGAGTTTGGAGGACTTGGCCCACCTCTCTGAGTATGACTGGGCTGGTGCTATTCTGAGCCGCATGTATGATGATATGTGCGATATGAGTCGAGGCCACTGCAGGCTCAGTGGGACCTACTATTTCTGGGAGGTAATGTAAAGAACATATCCTCATTCTGTGCCCCTTTTTTTTATTATTAATCCTTTCCTTCCTTGTGCAGACTTGGGCCTTCGAGTATTTCCCCTCTATCCGCCCTGAGCTGACCCGTACTGATCTTGGGCTAGGGTTGGTACCTTTAGCTTGGAGATGGTACCGAGCTAACCAACAGTCTGTTCTACGCCGGCAGTCTTTGGGAGATCTGCGGAGCTTCTTCGATACTTGTTCCATAGGGCAGGCGAGTGCATTCCTAATTTCTCTTGGTTGTGTGAAAAATAAAAAATAAAAAAAAAGATTTATTAACACATTTGCTTCTCTTACATAGGTTGAAGTAGGGGCGATGGGCACCCGACTCCAACATTGGATTGAGGCGGATCCCCACTTCAGGCGATCAGAGGCTCTGTCTCGGCGACGGTTTGTCTTATCACATCCTGTTCTGAGATTTATTACCTGGGTGAGCGAGTGAACTTCCAGGTTAGGGGCTGCCGCTCGGTTCCTCTTCCTCCTCCTGAGGACATGCGAGTGGGCAGACAGATGGTTCTTACAGATGTCCATACTGAGGGTATCCCGTACATGGAATTGATCCAAGGTGGAGATTATGACGAATTCTGCCAGGTATTTCTGATGCGGCCCATCGGCTCCAGGTTCGACAGTCTCCCGAGGTCGACTCCTTCCCAGCCGCTTGGCACCCGTTCCTCTCGGGCTTCTGGTTCTTCGGCCAGGACTCCAAGGAGGAGGCCTGTGGCCCAGCCTTCTTCTTCTACTCCGGTGGAGGGTCCGTCTCGAGCTGGCCCTAGTCATTTGGTTGGTGCCTTCAGGATTCCCCAGGCTATTTCAGAGGCTACCAGGCCTGTCCATCCGGGCTTGGCCAACTTGCACCTTCCATACAGCATTTCCTATTACACTCCTGAGGGTACTTCGTCTCTTAGGGAGGTATCCCTGGACCGTGTGAATCACCTGGCTCTTCCTCCTGATAACATTAATGAGGTAATGACTGGTAATCTCTCATAAAAAAGATTCATAAGAGATTTGTACATTGACTTTGTATTTTGTGCGATTTCCAGGTTCCTAACGGCTTGATCCGTCAGATGATGGAGCTAATCCTTGGAATGCAAGAGGAACTAACTTCAGCTTGGACACTGCAGGCTTTTGACGACCAGAGGCGGAGGAGGTCTCGCCGCTGATGGTTGCTAGATTTCTTTGCTTTCCTTTACTTTCTTTCCCTCTTTATTTTCCTGTATTGAATCTTGACCTGTATTTCTGTACTCAACTTGTTTGTACCTGCACTTGATTAATACTTGACAATATGTATGCATGAGATTTGAGCAGAAAGAGAAAAAAAAAAAAAAAAAAAGGTACAAACTTTGTTTCTTTTATTTTTTATTTTTTTTTTTTTTTTTTTTTTTTATGCCTGCCTTGGCTGGGCGGGCGTGTGCGCCCGCGCTGGCGCGCGTGCCCGCCCTGCTTGGGCGCGCGTGCCCGCCCTGCTTGGGCGGGCATGGCGCCCACTGGGCGGGCATGTCCGCCCACGCTGGGCGGGCGTGCCCGCCCTAGCTGGGCGGGCATGTCCGCCCACGCTGGGCGGGCATGTGCGCCCACGCTGGGCGCGTGCCCGCCCTACGCATGTCCCCCACGCTGGTCCTGGGGTTGCCGCCCCTAGCTGGCGGGGCATTCGCCCAGCTGGCGGGCATGTGCGTCCCACGCTGGGCGGGAGCGGGCCCGCCCTAGGTGGGCGGGCATGTCCGCCCACGCTGGGCGGGCGTGCCACCCCTATCTGGGCGGGCATGTCCGCCACGCTGAGCGGGCGTTGCCCGCCCTTAGGCGCGACTTTCTTAATAAAAGGGCTGTTTCCAGCCCCTTTTTTCTTTCATTCTGACTCTCAAACACTGTGCCTAAATAACTATTTAGGTCAGTTCTCTCTCTTCCCTCCCTTTTTTTATTTTTTTTATTTATGTATTATTATTATTATTTTTTTTTTTTTTAAAAAAAATAAAAACAGGAAGGATAAATAACTAAGAAACATGAATCCCTTTTACAATCATAGCATGCATAGCTGGACCATGAGTCTCTCCAAAGTTGAAAAGATCAATTGGGGGAGGTACGAATTTCCCCTGTTATCACTCTTAGGGGCGTAGTAGTTGACTGGGACTTTTGTGCGAGCCTGTATTAGATTTTGGGATCCTGAGGCTCACGTTTTCCGGTTTGGGGCTATGATGGAGGAAATGTGCCCTCTTTTTGAGGAATTTTGTGCGATTATAGGGTGTGGATCCCAATGCTCCCTTGGTTAGGCACGAGGTGAAAGTTGGGTATGTTAAGTCATTTGAGAACTTGTTTCGGTTTAGCCGGCCACAGGCTAGGGCTATGATTGTGGATGACCAGAAGGCGATTCTGCTGCCCCTGATTGATGAATTCTCAGAGACTTGCTTGGACGATCCTGACCGGATGAGGCTGAGGATGCGGGCCCCTGGTTTTTTTGCTTGTTGGCTGGTTTCTTATTCAACCGTGACCCGGGTTTTGGAGACTTGCGGCTTTGCCCTATGGTTTGGCAGATGGAGGATATGGGTTGCATTGGCGGTATTGTGCTGGCTGAGACCATTAGAAGTCTTGACAGAGCTGCTTTAGGTTTGACGATTGGACTGTTTCCCCCATCATTCTCCAGGTATTTTTCTATTATCCTACCTCATTCTTCTTCTTCCTCTTCTTTTTTTCTTATAACGGAAAAGATCCATTATTCAGGTTTGGTTGAGGGATCACCTTCAAGTAGTGGCTGCTCCAACCTCCCTTCCTTACAATCCTTCTCAATATCGCATGCGGAAAATCTTGCTCTCCCACCCTTCTACTGAGACATGGACTTCATGGCTGGTTGAATTGGGTCCAAATGAGATACTGTGGTTCGTCCCTTGGTACAATATCAACTGCTTTATTCAGGTCAGCTTCCGCCATTCTCGGGTTTACCTCCTAGGCCTCACACACTGTACTTGGTACTGCGCTTCGCGTGTTCTGAGGCAGATGGGGATAGATCAGACTGTCCCTATTATGGATGACATTTCAGCTGATTCTGCGATTACTGCTGGTGTTACCCGAGCTGTTCTTAAAGCTTGGGTTAGAGATCACCGTATGGTTAGACCTTTACCTGATCCTACCAGCGTTCAGACTTCTCTCGAGTACCGGGCCTGGTTCATTACTACTGTCTGGCCAATTGAGAGACCAAGGAGGACTGCACTGCTGAGCGTACTCGAAGGTTGGGTTCAGGCTGATGCTGAGGATGAGGTTGGGACTGGTGAGGAGATTGTGCTGGCTCCTCGGACAGGCAAGGCTGGTTCGGTAGAAGACTCAGAGGATGCCGCTCCACGGAGGCGGCGGGATACCTAGACTTTTATAGACTTATGATTTTTTCTTGCTTGGACTTTGGGTTTATTTCTGGATGTATGCTTTGCCTTTTTTGGCTTTTTACTTGAGACTTTGGTTTAGACTTTTTTTCTTTTTTTTTTTTTTTTTTTTTGGACTCTTTTGCTTTCTGCTTGATTTGAACTGCTTGCTTGAATTATGAATGTCATTTGTCTTTCAAGCTTTCCAAGCATTCCCAACTTTATTTATTCATTTAAAGCTCTAATTTTTGCCTAAGCCGCCCTTTTGGGTTTTCAACTTAGCGAGCTACCCATTTTTGCCTAAGTTGCCCTTTTCGGGTTTTCAACTTAGCGGGCCCCCGACTTTTGCCTAAGCCGCCCTTTCGGGTTTTCGGCTTAGCGGGTTTTCTTTCTTTCTCTTTTTTCTTTTTCTTCTCCCTTTTTTTATTATTGGCCAAAGAAAAAGAATTATGAAATGTTTTTTTTTATTAATGTTTAGACCGCGCCCAATGAGGCTGCCTACATATCTCCGATACATAATTTCTTTTTTCCGAAGAGAATCAGGTCTAATGTAGTTCGTTTTACATTATGCAACTGATACAATTACCACAAATATCTTTTCAACTGATCTAAATTACATGGATTTGTGAATTCCAAACCATCCAAATCAGTCAAAATGACGGCTCCGCAGATAGCATCTTCTTCAACACATAGGGTCCAGCCCAATGAAGGACGAAACTTCCCACGTGGGTCTATGATTGGCTGTCTAATTTCCTTTAGGACCAAACAACCCTCTTCCAGTTTCCGGTCTTTGACCTTTTTATTGAAATGCCGGGCCATTCTTCTTTGATACACTTGAGTTTGGTGGATTGCTCGTAGTCGCTTTTCATCCATACCCAAGAGTTGCAAATGATAATTCTCAACCCAATCTGCTTCGCTGATTTGGCTTTCGCGGATGATCCTCGCCGACTGAACTTCCAGCTCAATAGGCAACACTGCTTCCATGCCATATACTAAGGAATACGGGTTACCCCAGTAGGCGTTCTGATTGAAGTCCTATATCCCCATAAGGCATTTGGTAACTGTTCGTGCCAAGCTCTATGCTTTTGAACTGTCTTCTGTAAAATGACTTTTATAGCCTTGTTTGCAGCCTCCACAGCCCCATTTGTTTGTGGACGATAGGGCGAAGACTTGTGGTGCTGAATCTCCTTTTGCTTTAGTAGCTCCAAAAATTCACTTTGAAAGTGAGATCCGTTATCAGTGATGATCTCGAATGGTGTTCCATACCGACAAAGGATGTTGGTACGAACGAACTGTGCTACTTTCTTGGCGTTCAAAACTGAATAGGAGGCTGCCTCAATCCACTTAGTGAAATAATCAACAGCAACCAGGATGAATTGATGGCCATTGGAAGCCTTTGGATGGATCTTTCCGATCACGTCTATGCCCCAAGTTGCGAAAGGCCATGGTGAAGTGATGGGATTCAAATTGACCGGAGGTCGTCTTTGCAGTTTAGCAAAAATTTGACACTCATGGCACTTCTGCGTGTGCCTCACGCAATCTGCATTCATTGTCGACCAGTAATAACCCAGGTTCATAATTTTTCGAGCCAAGGCTATCCCGTGCATGTGTGGACCGGACTCTCCATTATGTAAGGAATCCATGATGGCTTGAGCTTCTCCCTCATCAACGCACCTTAGGTGCATGCCATTCCAACTTCTTTTATACAAAATTCCCTCAGTAAGGAAATATCCAGATGCTAACTGTCTCAATGTCCGTTGATCAGTCTTGTTAGACCCCTCTGGGTAGGCTTCATTCTGAAGATAATTCTGTATATCCCAAAACCACGGCTTGTCATCGACTAGATTCATGACATGTGCCGGCTGTTTCTGTAGCCGAACCGTCAGAGGTCGAATGACTTGATATCCCCCTATATTAACCATGGAGGCTAAAGTAGCCAGTGCGTCGGCAAACTGATTTTTAGCTCGCGGTAAGTAGTGAAAAGATAATTCCTCAAATTGTTGAGCCAATCCGTCTAAGCGTTGTAGGTAAGGAACCAAACGCTCTTCCTTGATTTTCCACTTCCTTAGAGCCTGGGAGGACTATCAGGTTGGAATCTCCGAAAACCCTAAGGATTTTTATTTCTTTTTCTAGGGCGGCTTCTAATCCCTTGATACAGGCTTCGTATTCGGCCTCATTATTGGTACAGTCGAAGTCTAGTTAACTGCAATTGGGACGTACTCTCCACAAGGAGTTTTGATACGACACAACCCCATTTCCATGGTAGTTTGAAGCTCCATCAAAGTACATCTCCCAGACTTCTCTTTCCAAATTCAACAAGTCTTCATCAGGAAATTCCACCTCCGGCATTTGGTCTTCAACCGGGAGTTCTGCTAATTGGTCAGCCAAGGCTCCGCCTTTTTACTGCCTTCCGTTGTACAAATTTTAGGTCTAAGCTGCAAGCACCGATACCCACTTTGCCATCTTACAGTCAAGAACCGGCCTTTCCATAAGGAATTTCAAGGGGTTCGATTCAGAGATTACGTGTGTAGTGTAAGACGAGAGGTAATGTTGCAGCTTTGTACATGCCCAGACCAGAGCCAAACACAGCTTCTCTATTTTATTATATTTCAATTCGTATTCTAGCATCCTCTTGCTGAGGTAATACACGGCATTTTCTACCCTTGTATCTTCTGCCTGCTGAGCTAACATTGCACCCATAGCTTCTTCTGTCACTGATAGGTACAATAGCAAAGGCTTTCCTAGCCTTGGTGGTTGTAAAACTGGTGGGGACAGCAGATATTGCTTGACTTGGTCGAAAGCTTTCTGGCAATCCTCGTTCCATTTGACTGCTACTCCTTTCCTGAGTAATTTGAAAATCGGACCACAAGTATCGGCCAATTGATTGATGAACCGGCTGATGTACTGTAGCCTCCCCAGGAAACCCCGAACTTCTTTTTCCGTCTTTGGGTGCTGGCATCTCCAGGATGGCTTTGGCTTTCGAAGGGTCAATCTCTATGCCCTTTCGGACTAACCATATGCCCCAGAAATACTCCGGATGTGGCTCCAAACAGACATTTTGCCGGGTTAAGCTTCAAATTATACTTTCGAAGTCTAAGGAAGAACTTCTCAAGTGCTGTTGTATGTTCTTCGGTTGTTTTTGACTTAACCACCATATCATCCACATACACTTCCACCTCCTTATGAATCAGGTCGTGAAAGATGGTCGTTGCCATTCTTTGATAGGTTGCCCCCGGCATTTTTGAGCCCGAAGGGCATGACCCTATAGCAGTAGGTTCCCCACTCTGTGATGAATGCCGTTTTCTCTTTGTCTGGCCAATGCATCATTATTTGGTTGTATCCGACAGCAAGATCGGTCAAGGAGACCATCTCGTGTCCAGCCATTCGGTCCACCAACAAGTCAATATGCGGCAGGGGGAAATCATCCTTCGGACATGCTTTATTCAAATCCCGGTAATCCACACACATTCTGACTTATCATCTTTCTTCGGCACCGGCACACTATTTGCTAACCATGTTGGGTAGGCGATGGGTTCTATGAACTTATTCTCTAGCTGCTTGGCAACCTCCTCCTTGATTTTTAAGGACATTCCGTCTTCAGTCTTCTGAGTTTTTGTTTCACTGGTTTGGCTTCCGGATATACTGGAATCTTGTTCACCACTATTGCTGGGTCAATTCCCGTGATGTCACTCGCCTTCCACATGAAGCAATCAGCAAATTTCTTCAAACATTCACTACCTGTTCCCTGTTCATGCAATCAGATGCCATGTGTGTATGTTCATTTTCTTCTTTGCCAATCATTATTTTTTCCTTTTCATTTTTTATTTCATTTATTTGATCATTTTTGCTTGGAAATGCTTGGAAAGATAGACACGCAGGGTAATCAAGAATTTGCAGGCCTTATTAATTATGACAGAATCGTCTTCAAAAAGTTACATCAAGTTTGAAATCGGATCTTCTAGATCCGACACAGCCGACTCAGAACTGGAACTGGACTCTGACTCGGTTTCAGACTCGGGATCAGACTCAGCCTCAGTACAGGACATGATTACAGACCCTGGTGCTGGGTTGACTCGGGAGGGGGTTTATCAGCAGTGTGCTCCTCCTCGGCGTACCAGTTGTGAGAGGCCCTTCGTTCGGCTTGATCAAGTTGTGCAGGTCTTGATTCCCATCATTTCCTGTAATGACTGCAACCTCATCAAAGAGATTAGGCTGCATGAAGTCTTCGATTTCCAGTTTAGCGATGGTTTCGGGCCCGTTGCCCCAGACATCGGCAAATACTTCTAACCCCGGCAGCATCTTCTTAGCAGTCGGGCAGGGGAATGGCTCCGGGAAGCCACAATAAGGAATTGTTTCTCCCGGTTTACAGAAATAGCCATTCAAAGTCAGATGATATGGCCGCATTTGTATGCCTCCCTTCTTCCTTCGCCTTATCCTTTCAGCGCGGTCTTCCTCGGTAGGCTCATAACCCAGTCCATAAGTTCCTTCATTTACCGGACACTCCCAGGCCTGCAGTGCAGGGTATGTTTTTCCTGACCTTGCCATAATCATTCCTGGCAGGGTAGGACATCTTCAGCATCAGAGGCACTATGCAGTTTATCTGTACTGTCCCGAAATCAAAGAGAACTCGAGAATTGGCAGGCTTTCCCTCTATGCATTGCACGGTGTCATACTGAAATCCTGAGAGAGGTAGGTTGGCAGTTTCAGGACTGACCTCAAAGAGAGGCTGGCCCTTTGGCTTTTCAGCTGATTGTAGTCATCCCCTTGGATGGTGATAACTTTGTCTTCATAGGGAAACTTGACCTTTTGGTGCAAGGACGAGGGTATTGCCTTGGTGTGGTGTATCCATGGTCTACCTAGAAGCAGATTAAAGCTGGTTGGTACATCAATTACCTGAAACGGAACTTCCATCACAGTTGGCCCAACTGTTAATTTCAGTGTGGCAACACCCAATACTTCCCTCCGGGTACTGTCGTATGCTTTCACTATTTGATCTGATGGAGTGAAGTCTGTTTCCTCCAACCCTAAGCAGCTGGCTACCCTTAGTGGACAGACATTTAGGGCTGACCCATTGTCAATGAGAACCATGGGCACCTTTTTGTCTCTGGTCTGAACCGTGACATACAGGGCATTATTATGACTGCCCCCCCTCTTAGGCAGGTCTTCATCAGAAAAACCCGATGCTTTGTACTTTGGATGACTGGGTGAGGGTGGAGACTAGTACTTCAGGGCTAACCTCCACTGACGTCTGTAATTGGCTCAAAGCCTTGCAAAGAGCTTGGCGATGAGGAAAGGATGCTGCTAACAGTTCCCAGATTGAGACCCTAGCTTGTGTCTTTTTCAATTGTAAGAGTACCGGGTCCTCTTTTGGCTCCTCTGCCCTCTGGTAGGGCTTGTTGTGGATTTTATCCAAAACCAGTGGCTCATACTGTCTCCCGCTCCTGGTAATAGCATCGACTTCTTCACTTAGGTCGTCAGATCCAGGACACATATGTTATTCATCTCTAGGAACGTTCGAAAGGATCGATTAGTTCCTGGTCATCTATAATAGCATTTACCCCATGATTTGGTAAGGGGTTAGTACTAATGTTTGGCTTACTTTTCGGATGATTGAACCATTGTCCACCAGATCTTGTATGCGGTTCCTAAGCGTCCAACACGCTTCAGTCTTATGCCCGTACCCCTGATGGTATTCACAGTATTCATCTGCTTTGTAATTCCTTGGTAAAGGATTTGGTGGGGGCCTTGCTTCCAAAGGCTTGATGTAATTTGCTTTGACAGCTTCTCGAAAAACCAAAAGGATTGGCATCCCGAGATCAGTGTATGTTCTTCTTGACTGGCTTGCCATTCTCATGTTCCCCACACGTAACGGGTTAGTGGGGGTAATGCTTGCCACTTCGTGGACTTTGCCAGCTTGGCTGGGTTTCTTGTACTTAGAGGTTCCTGCGTCGTCTTTCAGTTGCCCCATTTGGATCAGGTCTTCTACCTTCGTAGCAGTAGCAATGAGTGACCTGAAACGTTGGCAAGTACTGGGTTTGTAACCGCTGTTGGTAGACGGGCTGCAGATTCTTTATTATTATGTCTACCTGTTCTTGTTCTGAAGGCCGGTTAATCATTTGGGCGGCCTTGGCCCTCCACCTCGTAAGGAACGAGGAAAAAGGTTCATTATTTTTTCTGCTTAGTAGTCTCTAATTCCCTTCGGGTAACATCCACCTCCATATGTAGTGGTACTGTGAATTGAATGCATTACAGATATCCTCCCAGGTTCTTCATCTTAGACCCGATCAAGGCTAACAAACCCATCTTAATGCAGCACAGTAAGAGATTGTTGGAACAACTGAGCAAGGAGCTCACTGCTCAATCGAATGGGTTTAAGGCACCCACATACATTTTCAGATGTGTTTTAGGACAAGTGGTTCCATCAAACTTGTCCATGTTGGGCATCTTGAACTTAGTTGGCAACCTGGCTTCAGGGAACAAGGACAAGGAGTCCATGTCTACCACTTCCTTGTGGGTTTTGAGAGCAGTGATGGACCTCTCTAGGAGCTCTAGTTTCTCTCTCATTCTCTGAGCTTCCAGCTCAGAGGCAGTTTTAGAAGGCATCTCATCCAGGTTTAGGGCGGGGTTTGTAGGTTCAGCAGCAGGACCCTGGTTTCGATGGCAGCAGGTCCACTTCCCCCGCGGAAAGCCCCATTTCCATTACCATTCCCATTTCCCAGTTCAGCCATCAGGGTGGTCCTTTGGGCAGCTAGTGCCTCATTCATTCTGGCCTCCATTCTAGCCTCTAGTTGTCAATGAGGTTTGGATATCAGCAAGTGATGCCATTGGTGCAGATAGGGTGTTGGAGTTGTAGGCGAAAGCTGGTGTAGCTGGTGAAGCTGGTGAAGCTGGTGAAGCTGGTGATAGCACTGTAGGTGTGTCGGCACTTGGGTAGGCACTCGGATTGTGGGCACCTGTAAGGGTAAGGGTAGCTGAATTAGGTACAGTGGTTGGTGTATCAGGTAACTGATATGAGGTAGATTGACTCTTTGTCCAACTGTGCATGACTGAAAGTAAAAGGGTGTTTTTCTGCTCTCTTTGTGTTTATCCCATGCCTATGATATGTCGTGAATGCACATAACAACATGCCATAAACCATTTAATGAATATGATTCACATCATTGGGTGCATACAGCCCTAAAGGGTAGGTCCTATAGGCTATGACTCAAATAGAGAAATCGGTTTATAAGGGACCCTTGAGCCTTGAGCATGGATATACCTAACCACATGTGAAACAAAGAGTTTCGCGTGGGTCCAACAGTACGCATACTCATGGGCCACCCCCAAAAGGATTAGGGATGGTTTGCGGCAACAGGGAGGACGCTTGGCTGTCCGTCGACATAATCAATGAGACCTGCCGATCAGCGCTACTTGCTATCCAGACTCAGAAGTTTGAACAGAGAGAGAAGAAATTCATTTGAAATTCATTTTTTATGCAATGGAGAAAAAGATTCTCAATCGTGCACATAAGTCAACAAATTTAAATGTCTTAATTAAATTTGTCAATCAAGTTCAAATTTTCCTTATTAAGCATTCTTAAAGAAAGAATACTCAATTTGTGCTTAGGTACCCTGCAAACAAAGCATAGTAAAATAATACCCTAAAGAAGGGCAGGTTAGTCTATGCAGCAATTGTAGTCCACTTTATGCAAAATAATTGCATAATAGTCCCCAGCAGAGTCGCCAAACTGTGAACCCCTCCCCCAAAAACACATAGGCATGTGATGTATATGACTAAGGGAAGAAATGCACGTGATATGTGAGTCGCCACCTTGTTTAATTATTTCAGGGTAAACTAGGAAAAAACCCTAAGTGACTCCAATTTTAATTAACCTAGTTACTAGATTCATTACCCAATGTCTAAAGCATGGTGTGCAAACCCGAGATGGATCCCGAGACTATGTCATGCTGATAAACTAACCATGAATGACTGCTTGAATGCTTTGCAAGGTAAATGATGTGATTGGACCAAATAAATGTTTATGTGATTTTGACTTGCCGCTCGGGGTTAAATCCCAAACGTGCCTACGTACTTCCGTTTGAATGGAAGATCAAAGTCGACGTAGTTCGATAGGCCTTCTTTGAAGGGCTTTGAATGGGTATGCTTAATGCATGAGTGTGTGTATGCTTTCGTGCATTTTGTTTAGGCATTTTGCCAAAGAATTGATTGATTTGATGTTTTAGGCATTTGATGCCTAAAATGTTGATTTTACTGGCTTTTAGCCAAAAGGGTGATTTAGGCAATTTATTGCACAAAATTGGTTAGGCGATTTGTCGCCAAAAATGATTAAGGCATTTGTGCCAAAAAGAAGTTGACTTAGGCATTCATTGCCAAAAGTTGATGATTGGGCGATTGTCGCCAAAATTGATACTTTAAGACAATTTATTTGTCAAAAGCAATGGTTTGAAGGCTTTTAGCCAAAAGTTGTGATTTAAGCGATTTGTCGCTAAGAAAGAGATTAATTTCACTTATAGGCAATTTGTTTGCCAAAAGCGAATGATTAACCATGGGCAATTTGTTGCCAAAATGTGATTGATTTAATTAAAGCTTTTTTAGTCACAATTATTGATTAATTGGACTTAAGCTTGGACTGTCCGAAATAAAGGCAACTATACCATAGCCTTTAATTAACTAGGTATTTTAAGCCAATATTGTCGGATCTAGGCTTTAATACCACGATTATTGGTTAACCGGGCATTTAGCCTAATTTATTTAATCGAGGCATTTATTTGCCTAGTGATGATATGAATGTATTTATGTAGTTATAGAGTTGTAGGAGTAGAAGAAGAAGTATGTATGAAGTGCTAAAAATTAAATAGGCAGAGTTTTAATTTACATACCTGATTTAATCGACGACCACTTCTTAACTCCAGGTTAAGCTCCTCGTTAAGGGAATTAATTTTAATTTAATTTTAAGTGACCAAGTATCACAATAAAAAATAAAACTAAAATTAAAATATGCAAGAAAGCGGTAAAGAATCGCAAAGAGCGTAGGGAGAAGGAGCGTCCGTCAACACAGACTGAGTGAGTAAAAAAGGAGCACCGGGGCTGCTTTTATAGGAAAAAACGTGATCCCGGGCGCCCATGCCCGCCCTCGAGGGCGGGCGTGCCCGCCTGGTCTGGGCGGGCATGCCCGCCTGCTTGGGCGGGCACTGTCCGCCCAGGATGGGCGGGCATGCCCGCCTAGCTTGTGCGGGCGTGCCCGCCTATGCTGGGCGGGCGTGTCCGCCCAAGATGGGCGGGCATGCCCGCCTGCCTTGGTCGGGCGTGTCCGCCAAGCTGGGCGGGCGTGTCGCCCAAGATGGCGGGTGTGCCCGCCCATGCTGGGCGGGCATGAGTGCCTTTTCTCCTTATTATTCCGGAGGCTTTTCCGGGAGTTCCGGACCTCCGAAAAATATTCCGAGACCAGTTCCGTGATCCTCGTAATATTTCGGACATTTCAAGTACCATATAGGCACACTTTCGTGTGAACTTTTTTGAATGACCTCCGGTCCGACCGGACCGTTTGCAGTCCGGAAAAAAAAAAAGGCTCTTTGAGCCTCAAAATTGAGTATTCACATTGCCCCATTTGAATTAAATCTTCTACCTTCGTAGCAGTGGCAATGAGCGACTGGAACGATGGTAGGTATTGAGTTTGTAGTTGCTGTTGGTAGACTGGTTGTAGGTTCTTTATTATAATGTCCACCTGTTCTTGCTCAGAAGGCCGGTTAATCATTTGGGCGACCTTGGCCCTTTTTCTCGTAAGGAACGAGGGAAAGGGTTCATTGTTTTTCTGTTTGGTGGTTTCTAGCTTTTCTCTCATTCTCTGAGCTTTCAGCTCAGAAGTAGTTTTGGAGGGCATGTCATCCAGGTTCAGGGCGGGGGTTTGTTGGTTCAGTAGCAGGTCCCTGATTGGAAGTAGTAGGTTCACTCCCTCTAGCTGACGCCCCATTTCCATTACCATTACCATTACCCAATTCAGCTATCAAGGCAATCCTTTGGGCAGCCAATGCCTCATTCATTCTGGCCTCCATTCTGGCCTCGAGTTGTTCAATGAGGTTTTGGATGTCAAACAATGATGCCATTGGTGTAGTTGAAGTGATGAGGTCGGTGATAGCACTATAGGGTGTGGCTGGCACTAATGTGGTCACTTGAACAGGGGTACCTGTAAGTATAAGGGTAATTGTATTAAGGTACAGTGGGTAGTACTGTGTACCAGGGTAGCTGATATGAGGTATATCGACTCTTTGTCCAACTGTGCATGACTGAAAAACAGAAGAGTGTTTTGTGTTCCTTTTTTTTTTTATTTAATGATTATGGTATGTCGTGAATGCGCACAACAACACGTCACAATTTATTTTAATGAGATGATTCGTACCATGGGGTGCATACAGTCCTAAAGGATAGGTTCTATAGGCTATGACACAAATAGAGAATCAGCTTATTAAGGGACCCTTGAACCTTGAGTATGGATATACCTAACCACATGTGAAACAAGGAGTTTCGCGTGGGTCCAACGGTACGCATACCCATGTGCCACCCCCAAAAGGATTAGGGATGGTTTGCGGTAACAGGGAGGACGCTTTGGCTGTCCGTCGACATAATCAAAGAGACCTGCCGATCAGCGCTACTTGCTATCCAGACTCAGAAGTTTGAACAGAAAGAGAAGAAATTCATTTAAAGTTCATTTCTTTTATGCAATGGAGAAAAGGATTCTCAATCGTGCAAATAAATCAACAAGTTTTAATGTCTTAATCACATTAATTAAGTCCGGATTTCCATATCAAGTATTCTTAAGGAAAGAACACTTGATTCATATTAGGGTACCCTGCAAAACAAAGCATAATAAAATAATACCTTAAAGAAAGGCTGGTTAGTTTTCACAACAATTGTAGTCCACTTTTATGCAAAATGATTACATATATTCCCCAGCAGAGTCGCCAAACTGTGAACCCCTTCCCCAAATGTCATAAGCATGTAATGCATATGATGAATGAGAAGAAATGCACGTGATGTGTGTGAGTCGCCACCTGTTTAATTATTTTAGGGTAAACTAGGAAAAAACCCTATGTGACTCCAATTTTAATTAACCTAGTTGCTAGATTAATTATCCCAATGTTTAAGGCACAATCTACGAAACCGAGGTGGATCCCGAGACTATGTCATGCTGATAAACTAACCGATGAATGAATGCTTTGCAAGGTGAATGATGTATTTGGACCAAATGAAAGGTTTATGTGATTTTGACTTGCCACCCGGGGTGAAATCCCCAAACGTGCCTACGTACTTCCATTTGAATGGAAGATCAAAGTCAACGTAGTTCGATAGGCCCTTTTTTAAAGGGCTTTGAAGGTGTATGCTTAATGCATGAGTGTGTATGCTTTGTGCATGAGTGTGTATATGCTTTGTGCATGAGTGTGTATGCTTTGTGCATGAGTGTGTGTATGCTTTGTGCATTTTGTGTGTATGCTTTGTGCATGAATGTGTGTATGCTTTGTGCATTTTTGTGTGTATGCTTTGTGCATGAGTGTGTATGCTTTGTGCATGAGTGTATATGCTTTGCGCATTTTGTTTAGGCATTTTGCCAAAGATTGATTGATTTTTAGGCATGTTGCCAAAAATGTTGATTTTAATGGCTTTTAGCCAAAATGATTTGATTTAGGCAATTGTTGCCAAAAATGTTGATTTTAGGCGATTTTCGCCAAAATGGTTGATTTTAAGGCCTTTGGCCAAAAGATTGATTAATTTAAGCGATTTGTCGCTAAAATGGTTGATTTTAAGGCCTTTGGCCAAAAGATTGATTAATTTAAGCGATTTGTCGCTAAAATGGTTGATTTTAAGGCCTTTGGCCAAAATGTGTTGTTTTAGGCAATTAGTTTTGCCAAAATGTGCGATTTAGGCTTTAATGCCACGATTATCAATTAATCGGGCGTTCGAGCTTAATCACAATTTATTGTCGAAACGTGATTGATTAAGGCTTTTAGCCACAATTATTGATTAATTGGACTTAAGCCAGATTTATTCGAAATAAGGCAATTGAACCGTAGCTATTAATTAACTAGGCTCTTTTAGCCAATATTGTCGGATTTAAACTTTAATACCACGATTATTAATTAACCGGACATTTAAGCTTAATCGTGTTTAATTAAGACAGTTTATTTGTCTAAATGATGACGTGAATGCATTTATGCAGTTGTAGAATTATTAAGAGTAGAGGAGAAGTATGCATGAAATGCTAAAATTAAATAGGCAGAGTTTCATTTACGTACCTGATTTAATCGTCGACCACTTCTTAACTCCAGATTAAGCTCCTCGTTTAGGTATATTAATTAATTTTAATTTTATTTAATTTTAGTGGTCAAATATCATAATAAAATGCAATGAAAATTAAATTAAAATGCAAAAAGCGGTAAAGAAGGACGCAAAGAGCGTGAGAGGGAGAGGGTTTCGTCCGTTAACACAGACAGAGGTGTCAAAAATAGGCTGAAAATGGTCTATTTATAGGCCATTTTCGGGTCCAGGGCGGCAGGTGCCGCCTGGCTTGGCGGCAGCTGCCGCCCAAGAGGCTGGGCGGCAGGTGCCGCCTGGGCAGGGGCGGCAGGTGCCGCCCAGGCGGTGGGGCGGCAGGTGCCGCCCAGGCGGTGGGGCGGAATGTGCCGCCCGTGCTGGGCGGCAGGTGCCGCCCAGGCGGGGCGGCAGCTGCCGCCTGGGCCCGGCGGGCGATGCCGCCGGAGGCCGGCGGCCTTTCGGGCCTTTCACTCCGAAGGAGCTTTCGGGAGTTTCGGACCTCCGAAAAACATTCCGGGACCTGTTCCGCGATCCTCGCGATATTCCGGACGTTTTAAGTACCATATTGGCATACTTCCAGTAAATGTCCAAAATGGCCTTCGGTCCGGCCGGACTGTTTGCAGTCCGGCATTGACACTGTAGAAAAGTCAAAGTTACTGTAGAAATTCACAGGAATTAGTGCCAAAACCAAGAGATGTGAAACCCATCTCTTGCAAATGGGTCTACAAAATCAAAACTCGCCCAGATGGATCAATTGAGCGATACAAAGCAAGACTGGTTGCTCGTGGATTTTCTCAGCAATATGGCTTGGACTATAATGAGACATTTAGTCCAGTTGCCAAGATCACTACTGTGCGTGTATTACTAGCAATCATGGCCTTTGTGGCAGATGGATGTCAAGAACGCATTCCTACATGGTGAAGTTGATCATGAAATCTACAGGGAGCAACCACAGGGTTCAGAAGTCGTGAGATCACTACTGTGCGTGTATTACTAGCAATCATGGCCTTTGTGGCAGATGGATGTGAAGAACGCATTCCTACATGGTGAAGTTGATCATGAAATCTACAGGGAGGAACCACAGAATCCTAACTATGTGTGCAAGCTAGGGAAAGCTCTTTATGGTCTAAAACAAGCACCGAGGCTTGGTATGGCAAGATTGCAGAATTCCTTGTCAAGAAAGGATATGTTATGACACTAGCAGACTCCAGTTTGTTTGTGAAAGATCGGGAAGGAAGACTAGCTATAGTGCTAGTATACGTTGATGATTTAATAGTCATTGGCGACAACATCGAAGAGATTCAACTCATCCGAGAGAATTTGGCTACTCGTTTCAAGATGAAAGAGCTAGGAAAGCTCAGGCATTTCCTTGGATTGGAGATAGAAGAAGCCAAGGAAGGTTTGTACCGCGGACAACAGAAATATGCAAGAGATCTACTGAAGAGGTTTGGAATGATGGAATGCAAGCTAGTATCTACTCCTATGGATGCTAATGTAAAGTTGTGTGCTCATGAAGGGAATGATCTCGAAGATGCTACTATGTATAGACAACTAGTGGGAAGCCTAATCTATCTCACTATGACATGGCCGGACATTTCCTTTGCAGTTGGAGTAGTCAACCAATTTATGCAGAAGCCTAAGAAACCTCACTTGGAAGCAATTCGAAGAATATTGAGATATGTCAAAAGTACAATCGATTATGGGATCTTCTACAAGAGAGGTGAAATTATCAAGTTGGAAGGATATTGCGATGCTGATTATGCAGGAGATCACAACACTTGACGCTCGACAACAGGCTATGCATTTAGTCTTGGTTCAGGAGTAATCTCTTGGTGCAGCAAGAGACAACCTACAGTGTCACTTTCCACAACAGAAGCTGAGTATCGGGCAGCAGCAACAGCAGCTCAGGAAAGTGTTTGGTTGTCATAGCTTATGAACGATCTGCATCAATCCATCGACTATCCAATTCCGTTAAATTGTGATAATCGGTCGACTATACAAATGGTTGAGAATCCGATGTTTCATGCGAGAACAAAACATGTGGAGGTTCACTATCACTTTATCAGAGAGAAGGTTCTACAAGGAGAGATTAAAATGAAATATATCAAGACGGAGGATCAACCAGCCGATATTTTTACAAAGAGTTTAAGCACAAATAAATATGAAGATTTTCGCCAACAATTGGGAATGATGAAGAAAGAGAAATTAATCGTTGAGGGAGAGTATTAAAATATCACCGATTAATTTAGTCACCACCAAAATGGGCTGCTATAATAAGCCAAGACTTGGGAAGCCTTGAGCCCAAAGTTGGAGGTCTAAGCACACATTCTAGAATACTCCACAATTCTCCACACATGAGATGTAATGAAAATATCTTACCTAACTCTAGAATGTTCCTTGCAATCTAGACCATCCATTTTTTGTAAACAAATCTTAGCCATACATTGAGGAGGTGGAAATGTCTATAAATACCACCCCTCACCTCATTTGTATACACCAAGCAAAAACCAAGTAAGTAATCATTTTCTTAAGCTTTGTGAATGTTTGCTTCTTATTAATACAATTATATTTGGTGTTTTGTGTTAGTATTATTTTGGTTGCCTTTCCCGTTATTATTTTTTATGTTATAAATTATTAATCAATCTTGGAGTTTATCACTGCACTTATATCCAACAAGTGGTATCAGAGCATTAATCCCAACAACCTTATCTGAATCTTGATACCTTACATGACAAGGCTTGGACATTTCCTATATTTTGTTATTTGTTTTCGAAAACATCCTTTGATATTTGATGTAACGCTAGTAAAACAGTTTACTAGTCATAGGGAATGTAAAACAGCCTATGGGGTTCATATTAGAAGTTTCCATGAAAATAATTGTTTAATTAGTTAAAAGCTAGAGATGAAAATGGTCATCACTTTTCATATTTGTAGGTGCTATTTATTTGATTAGCTTTTCTGGAACTCCATTTTGTTGAAAAGAGGAGCTCCATTTTTGTCTGGAGTACAGGTTCTTGTTCATTTCCTTATTTTAAACACAATTCTTTACTCAAGGATCTGTAATCATGTTCTGTTTTGTTTCGGTTCTTGTTAGTGTTCTGACAAATACTAGAGAAATCAGTTTCTGTTGTCTTTGACTCATAGAAACCAGAAGAAATTGAGAGTATAAGTGTCACGACCCGTTTCCGTGGGCCGGACCGGCACTAGGGCCCAGGTAAGCTTAAGGCCCCCGAGGCCCGTAGTAAGCCTAAACTACTCTACTTAAACATGCCACACCATTTAACAGGAACAGTAACCCCATACAGCTAGGATATAAATATAAATATTGTACAATCCGGCCCAATTTTATCGGATGTCCCCGAATGCTGTGAGGGATCTAAGCCTACAGTGCACCTAGGCGAATCCCACATCGGTTAAGTGCGAGGAGTAAGTGATGTACATAAGAGGGGTGGTGCCTTGAATGGTTGGACGCGTTTTGGTGGTGAAATGGCTGGAGAGTTGGAAGAACTCCAGGGTTAAGCGTGCTCGCTTAACGGAAATCCTAGGATGGGTGACCTCCTGGGAAGTTTCCCATTTCCCCCAAGAATAAAACCGTGAGGGTGACCTCGTACGGAAGGGCCCAAAGCGGACAATATTCAGCCATGTCAAGGGCCATGACAATTGGTATCAGAGCCGAGTCCTCGTTCCTCTGGCCGGTGGTGGGGCAAACCTCAGCGAGGACGCTGAGTCCCTACGGGGGGTGACTGTGAGGGATCTAAGCCTACAGTGCACCTAGGCGAATCCCACATCGGTTAAGTGCGAGGAGTAAGTGATGTACATAAGAGGGGTGGTGCCTTGAATGGTTGGACGCGTTTTGGTGGTGAAATGGCTGGAGAGTTGGAAGAACTCCAGGGTTAAGCGTGCTCGCTTAACGGAAATCCTAGGATGGGTGACCTCCTGGGAAGTTTCCCATTTCCCCCAAGAATAAAACCGTGAGGGTGACCTCGTACGGAAGGGCCCAAAGCGGACAATATTCAGCCATGTCAAGGGCCATGACAATTGGTATCAGAGCCGAGTCCTCGTTCCTCTGGCCGGTGGTGGGGCAAACCTCAGCGAGGACGCTGAGTCCCTACGGGGGGTGACTGTGAGGGATCTAAGCCTACAGTGCACCTAGGCGAATCCCACATCGGTTAAGTGCGAGGAGTAAGTGATGTACATAAGAGGGGTGGTGCCTTGAATGGTTGGACGCGTTTTGGTGGTGAAATGGCTGGAGAGTTGGAAGAACTCCAGGGTTAAGCGTGCTCGCTTAACGGAAATCCTAGGATGGGTGACCTCCTGGGAAGTTTCCCATTTCTCCCAAGAACAAAACCGTGAGGGTGACCTCGTACGGAAGGGCCCAAAGCGGACAATATTCAGCCATGTCAAGGGCCATGACAATAAGAAACCAAAAGTACATATATAAAGAAAATTAGATTATTGCTGCTTCAATTGTTCTCTTCCCTTGCTGGTAGTATTCAAAGTAAAGACTAACATAATCCTTCACTGTCTTGTATAATCTTGGTCTTGTTTCATCGATTAGCCCATCAGCTGGTTTAATCTCTCTCTAAATCTGGGATGCAGAATACAGATATACTCATCCTCTCTCTTTCTGTGTTGGTTACCACCCTTTGTACAGGGCTCTTGAATGTTCCATTGCTCATTATCTACACAAATATTCCAATGTTATTATTATTGGAATATTCAAGACTTGAAAGAACTCAAAGTCTGCATAACTTGATCTTGAAAATTCTAAACTCCAAGAGACATACATACATATGTATAAAATCGATTCGAGAACAAATCTTAATGACTTCTGATTAATATTTCTAACAGAATGTTTTTGTCAATGGCAAATCAAGCAACATTATCAAATAGATTCATAGCATATTTTTCAGCAGTAGGTCAAACAAAAATATCAAATAAATTTTAGTATTTACCTCAGCTTGATCGCCAACATTAACAAGAAGAGCTTCTGGAATGATGGGAACTCTGAACCATTGATTGTCTTTCAAGAACTGAAGACCTTCCACTTCTTTGTCTTGCAAGAGAATGGTGAGTGCTGATCCATCAGCATGTGGTTTTAATCAGGCATTGGACATGGAGGATAGTAATTAAATCTTGCAGTAACGAGCGGTCGTTCTCCGTATTGATCCAAAAAGCAATTCTCATCCAACCCTAATGACCCTGCCATTTCTTTAAGCAGAATTTCATTTATCTGCTGTGATTTCTTGGCAAATTCATCAATCATTTCCCTGCACTTCTCAATTTTTGCAGAGTTAATAATTAATTAAAGTTTGAAAGTTTCCCTGCACATGCTCTAAAAGTTTGAGAAGATAATTACCTAAAAGTTTGAGGATTTTCAGGCCAAAATCTGAGCTGTCGCTGGTTTTCTGGGTTTAGTGTAAGATATAAACGATCTGTCCAATCAAGTATTTGATGTTCTAAAAGAACCATATCATTTCCATACCCTTCCATGCTGCCAGTTTTTCTGGAGTATTTCTGCTTCTCTTCCGTTGGTAGTGAGAAAAACTGCTTGGCAACTTGACGCATTTCTTCCAAGAATGAACTTGTCATTCCATGGTTTGTTACCTGCAAACATACAGGTAATTATATTTTATATAAAATTAACTAACAAAAAATATAAATCTACTGAAAAATCACAATCCACACTTACGAATTTAATCTATGTGGAGTGATTATACTTAAATTAAGACAAATGATATTTAAGAATAATAAAGGACCTGAAAGCAACCCCAAGAGCTAAGAGCTGATCTGAGTTTGTGAAGCTCCTCTGTTCTGGTTAATGGAGATTTCAGAAGACCAATATCAACAATGGGAACCTCTATCAACGGAACAGAAGTATTCAACTTTCCACTGTCAGTTCCTTTTTGGATGTACTTTTCCAGCGATTCTTTGCCGTCGATGGCCAATTCTTGGACGGATTTTGACATTGATTCAATCTCGGCTGCCATGGCGACCTGTTACCACTCAGCAGTCTGACGGGGTTTTTACTTTTTAGAAAGATTGAATTCCGGTTAGCTGATCCAGATTTTCTATATTTTAATATTTAATATTCAATTCAAAGTTGCAGAAAAACGGAGTTCATTAATATATTCTTTGTGCTCTGGTTAAGGATAACAATGTACTGTGCCCTGCATAGGCTTTAGCGCCATCGGCCGTGGGATCCATAGGCCAAGTAGGAGAGGACACCCTTGGAGAGAGGAACAAATTTGTGGCTAAGAACAGGGATGACCAGGGAATCAGAACCGATATTAAATTATAGTCGACGATCCTGATTCGAAATCATAACTCAAATCATGCAGATCATACATTTAAAGATTAATTTCGATTTTTTAGTTTTTAAAATCAAAATCAACGGTTTATTTGAAAATGAAATATTTTGATTTTAAATAATGAAAAATATGATCTGAAAAAAACTCTCCACATATCTTTTTTGTTTTACTGTAATTTTTTAAAGTAATTTTTAAGAATGTCATTAAATTGATTTAGTTTTTTTTAATAATAATATTTATTATCATTATTTATTCAACCTGCAAATCTTAAAAAAGCATTTTAAAAAGTTAAAAATATATTATTTAATTTCGGTTTGAATCGGAATAAAATCGAAAGCGGCAGTTTCAAAACTGTCCAAAAACGGTTCGATTTTAATTTTATTTTTTTTATAATCGAAACCAGCAATTTAAAACCTAAACGACAATTTTGGTTTTATGGTTATGCTTAGCTAAGAAGTTTTATTAGGGGTGTTCATCTTATAATTACAGGTCCTAATGAGGAAGCATAAATACAAATTAGTATAATTATCCCAAATTCAGTCTAAATGCATCCCTTAACCCATAACGCCAACCGCCATGTCGGAGATTCGCCTAAAGTGGTTGGACTTGAGGTGGCAAGTGGCAAATATTGGGCAGTGGAAATTTTAGGGTAGAGCTCCAATTTTGGGCCTATCTATATATAATGAGATTAATCTTTGTGGGCCTTATTTGATCATGATTACTGTATCGTATTTGAATTAAAATGAAAACTTAATATTTTGTAGGTTTGTGATCTCAAAAAGTAAATATTTACATATGTGATGTACTCTCACATACTCTTAGCAAAAACTCTTATGCCAAAATACAAAAGATGTAACTAATAATATACTCAACATGCATATAAGCTATTAAAAAATATTTTGATCCTTATTTTTATTGAGTTTGAAATTGACTTGGCATTAGAAATTCATATTAATTAATTAGTTAAAAGAAAAGAATTACCTAAAATAAAAATAAAAAAAAGCACTCTCAACTTGAAATATTGTTTTTAGTGTTTAATTAACGAAGGGGAATGAATACTAATTATTTAATTAATTAATTAGTAGTTGGTAGTTAATTGTTTATGTAGAACTTGTTTGATAGCTATTAGATATTTTAGGGTCTGTTTCAATTGTTGTATTAGCATTTTATCAAATATTGAAAGGAATATAACATTTTGTAATTTTTTTTTTCAAACTCTAAGCATTAATAAAAATATTATGTCACAAAACACTATAAATAATAGAAATAGTATTTTAACTTTAACCAAAATGTTAAAGACATCATGAGAAGCTATTCCTGAACACGGTCTTTAGTAGCTAGTACCATCTTAGTAGTTATGAGATGTTTTACTAACTTTTCATTAAATATTAAATGGAATGACATTTCATAATCTGCTCACTCAAACTCTAAACACTAGTGTACACTTTATGCTATCGAATATTATACATAATAGAGATAATATTTTGAAATACTAAAAACTGTAGCCCAATAGGACCATAGTGGTTTAAAGTATAAATATTTGGTAAAAATAATTATTTGATTAACTATAGTTTAAGTATAAATATTTGGTAAAAATAATTGTTTGATTAACTATTAACTATAAGTATAATTAAAAAAAGTTCAATTAATTATTGTCAAACACTAAATATTTGGGGAATAGCATCTTTTGAAATACTCCCTCAATCTCTAAACCTTACTATAATATAATTAATAAAAGTAATGTTTTAGGTTGTATTCGGCAACAACTTTTTAAGTAGCTTTTATCGTTTTGATTAAATGCTATTTAAAAAGTTGTTCGATAACATAGCATTTGGACTAGCTTTTTGAAGTTAGGATAACGTTTTGTAAAAAAGTTAACTTAAGTAATATTTAGTTTTTAGCATTTTATGAAAAAGCTACTAAAACAGTTAACAACTAAAAACTACTAAGACAGTTAACAAACTAAATGCTACTAAAACAACTAATAACTGTTAAAACAACTATTTTTACTGAACATACCTTTAACCTTATTAGAATCAAAACGCTGAACACTATCTCAAAAGCAGTTGCCTAACAAGGTCAAAGTTTTATACTTTGATTTAGTTGTTCCTTAGTCTGTTTTTTTGAATAAAATTTATGAAATTATAAAGGACCAATCAGATTAGACGTAGTTGCTTAGTTAATTTTTTTAAAAAATAATATATTATTGAAAATTTAAAACTAACATAATTGAAAAATAATATATTATAGTTGAGAAAACTTTATATGATTTAAAAATTATTTCACATGTTACATTTTATGTTTCAAGTGAAAATTTATAAAAATATTAATATAATGTAGTATTCAAATATTCATGTCAAAAGAAGTCAAATAAATTCATTTGCAAATAGCATTAAAATTTTTAAGATTATCAATCAATTGAATTTAACCCATATCATATGTAAAATCAACAATTTTAATAAATTATATTTAAAATAAAGAGAAGATCTGGAGATGACTAACTAACATATTTTTTTATATAGGTAATACTATAACTATAACTATATATATATATATATATATATATATATATATATAATTTTAATTTGGCAGATGTAAATGAAAACAATTAATTTTTAATAAAATATTATTATATAGAGAGTGAAAAAAATTATAAAAGAATATGAGATTTGATTTAGATTATATGGGTTGTGATTTGAAATAAATATAAATCTGAATTTGAGTGTTAAAAAATAAAAGTCTAAAAAAATTAAACATTCAATCATCTTCAAATTATGATATCGTAATATTACTCCATAAAGTTCATTTATATTATTTCCTCTAGCAGTAATTTTATACTACTTTTGTTCCATAATACTTGTCACATTTGGAATTTTACGTTGTTTAAGAAAACCATTAAATTTATTTAAGTTACCATAAATTATTGAGAAATCGACTGCATTACCCTTAGTTTAATACTAATTCTCTAAAAAATCATTAAATAGAAGTAATAATTATTGTTTCTATACAAATGGTAAACATAGAAAAAATTGAACTTATTAATCTTTGAAATCACAAATATAATAAGTATTTTAAAACAAATTATTTTATCAAATGTGACAAGTATTATACGAGACATTAATTATCATGAGCTACATTCAAAACAAATTTCTCGTGACGACATTTTTCCACAAATATGGTGGAAAGAAGACTAGAAAGACTTCCTTGGCATAGAAAATTATACTTTGATTATGACTATAATGTATATTAATAGAACAACCAAATAAGACGGTAACTTCACTTACATCACATTAATTATATGGTACCTATTTGTATATGTATATATTTTAAAACTTAACTCTTTTTTATTTTTTGTGTGTAAACTACAAGTATTCGGACTCTATTATTGAGACCGTATAATCCAGTTTGGGGATTAGTCACAGTTAATGTTTCCTGCTTCTCTCTACAGGTGTATTTAATAGTGACCGAACCCAAAAGCTTTTTCCATATACCCAACTTGTGTTGTCATCTGAGCTATAACCTGTAGGTAACTCATTTTCTATTTTGAAAGGGATGCAACTGGAAAACCAAGTAACACGTATTAAATTAGTCAATAAGACCAATACTTCTTTCATCAATGATAAAAAAGGACAATACAATGACAGATATTTCTTTATTATCTTGTCTAAAATGCGTTACTTTGGTTGCCATTCTTTTCAAAAAGTCTTTAGCACATTATCAAATTAATTTTAAAAAAAATTTCTAGAAGAAATCAAACTGAAAATTTCATTAGAAGAAACTGTATACAGATCAATATGTTTCTATATTTTTATATAGGAAATTTAATAATAAACCACTTTTACAAAGAATAAAAAAGTACAATCTTGATCGAAGAATTTGATCAAATTTACAAAGCATCTTGCTCAACTTGATGGCGATTCATAGCCAATATTCGACTTCATGATCTTGCTACAAGTCTAATCTGATTACTTTTAAACTTCTTCCTTCTATTAGAGATAATATATACACTTATTTCAATATAATTTGTCTAAATAATAAAATATTCTAGACAAAATCACCGTAGAAGGGTATTATGTAGTTTATGTTAAATAATCTTTAATATAGCCCAGATCTATTATTTATAGAATTTGTTTGGCAAGAATATACAATAATCGGAAGCGTACCTTGATCCATAACAGCAGATCTATGGGTTACCTCGTTGAGGCAATTCGATTCTCTCCGTAACAGCAGATCTACGTTTGTTCCTCTAGCCTTTTGTCCGTAAGTTTTCTCTCAATGGTCAGAGAATAATCAACAGCTACGGGAGTTTCTTTTATGAGCTCTCTCAAATGAGCTATCACCGTATGTGTTTGAGGTAGCCGTCACACTCTCTATTTTGTTTTCTTTTCTGTGTTCTCCCCAAGTTGTCGATTCCTTTTACTTTTATAAGGCAGAGGAAGGGTATTAAAACCCTAACTGGCTCTTATCCATTAAGCCCAATAACCATCATCTTGGGCCACCTTAATTAGAACCAGCCCTTTAATCACATGGGCCACATATAGATTATTAAATAATCTAACAATCTCCCACTTGACCCATGTGCATTTCTTGAGTCTATTATGTTTACCTTAATTAGAATTAAGATGATCGGATTATGGCGATCACAAGTCATTAATCGACATGATTCCATCCATATATCACAGACCACTTCAATTCATAAACTTTAATGGAGAAACCATTCAACAAACAATACATTGTCACAATCAAATGTTGTTGTTATCTCACTCAAACCATTATTGTATACATCTATAATGTGGATAACACATGAATAAGCAAAAACACATCTTTAATTGAATTCCCAAGTGTCACAATAATATGAGCAAAATAACCATATGTATATATATAAGTCTGAACATCATGCTAACAAGGACTTATCTATAATGCCCATTCTATCAACATGGCCAGTGAAGATTTTGGGCGGTAAGCCTTTAGTTAACGGATCCGCTATCATCAGATCAATACCGATATGCTCAATTGACAATTTGTGTTTTTGCACTTCTTCTTTCACAGATAGGTACTTTAAATTCATGTGCTTTGCACCCTTAGAGTATCTATCATTCTTAGAAAAGAAGACAGCTGCAGAATTATCACAGTAAATTCTCAACGGTCTAGCTATACTGTCGACAATGCCTAGACCTGAGACAAAGTTCCGCAACCACAATGCATGAACAGTGGCCTCAAAGCATGCCACAAATTTAGCCTCCATTGTGGAAGTAGCAATGACAAACTGCTTTCCACTTTTCCATGATACTGCTCCTCCAGCTAGAAGAAACAAGTAGCCAAATGTAGACTTTCTCGAATCTACACAACCGGCATAGTCTGAATCTGAGTATCCCACCACTTCTAGATGGCTGGACTTTCTATAAGTGAGTATATGATCCTTAGTGCCTTTGTAAATACCTAAGTACTTTCTTTGCAGCTTTCCAATGTTCCATCCCGGGATTACTTTGATATTGCCCTAACATTCCTACGGCGAAACTAACATCCGGTTGAGTACATGTATGAACATACATTAAGCTCCCAACCACTGATGCATATGGAATAGACTCCATCTCTTTACGTTCCAAATCATTCTTAGGACATTGCATTTCGTTGAACCTATCCCCTTTCTGAATTGGAACTATCCCAGCGGAGCATTTTTCCATTCTGAATCTCTCTAATACCTTATCAATGTGAGCTCTTTGAGACAATCCTAACAGTCCTTGTGACCTATCACGGAATATTTCTATTCCAATCACAAAGGATGCCTCTCCCATATCTTTCATTTCAAAGTTCTTAGAGAGAAAACCCTTTACATCATGCAACAACCCAACGTCATTCGCAGCAAGAAGAATGTAATCAACATATAGGACTAAAATGATGAGCTTGCTCCCACTGACTTTCATATAAATACACCGATCAACAGTGTTTTCTGTAAAACCATATGAGGTGATGGTATTATTGAACTTAAGATACCATTGACGGGAAGCTTGCTTTAGTCCATATATTGACTTCTTTAACTTACACACCAAATTTCCTTCCCTGTGACCACAAATCCCTCTGGTTAGTCCATAAATACTTCCTCATCTAAGTCACCATTAAGAAAGGCTGTCTTTACATCCATTTGGTGAAGCTTTAGATCATAATGAGCCACCAAAGTCAAAATAATTCTTAAAGAGTCCTTTTTAGAAACTGGAGAAAAGGTCTCTTTATAATCAATGCCATCCTTTTGAGTGTAACCTTTAGTAACAAGTCAGGCCTTATATCTTTCAATGTTGCCCTTAGAGTCTCGTTTGGTCTTAAAAACCCATTTACAACCAACTTGTTTTGACCCCTCAGGCAACTCGACTAAATCTCAAACTTGATTATCGCTCATTGATTGCATTTCTTCCTTCATGACATTAAACCACTTTTCAGAATTATCACATTCCATGGCTTTCTGGAAAGAGACTAGATCCTTATCAATGCTCAATTCACACTCATGCTCAAGTGAGTAAAACACATAATGACTAGAAATAGCTGGCCTTCTTTGCCTTTGTGACCTTCGTAATGCTATTTCTTGTGAAACCACTTGATCATTCGTGAATTGTTCATTATTTGCTGGTTCATCATTTATATGGTCATTTTGTGGGTTCGGAATGTTGTTTTGTTGTTCAACCATGTTGTTAAACCGTGATACAACAAGTGGAACAACAACCGAAGAAGAGACATTAGAAAAATCCACCTAAGTTGGATTTCAATATGAATCTCTTGCAAATTCACCTTACGTGGTTCACTGCTCCCACAAATTTTGTCATTTTCAATAAACCGAGTGTTACCAGACTCAACAATACTCGTACTATGGTTAGGACAATAAAATCTGTACCCTTTTGACTTTTCAGGATATCCTATGAAAAATCCACTAACTGTTCTAGCATCAAGCTTCTTTTCATGTGGATTATATATCCTTACCTCCGCTGGGCAACCCCAAACATGAAGATGCCTCAGAATAGGTTTCCTTCTCCTCCACAGTTCATAAGGGGTCTTAGGAACTGCCTTACTAGGAACCCTATTAAGTAAATATGCAGCAATCTTTAATGCATGCATCCATAATGATAAAGGTACAGTACAATTATTTAGCATACTCCTAACCATTTCCATAAGAGTACGATTCCGCCTTTCAGCTACACCATTCTGTTGAGGTGTGCCTGGCATTATGTATTGCACACAAATGCCATGACTTTCAAGAAACTTTGCAAATGGACCTAGACATTGTCCATTTTCATTAAATTTACCATAATACTCACCACCTCTATCAGATCTCACCACTTTAACTTTTCTATTTAACTGCCTTTCTACTTCATTAATGAATATCTCAAGGATATCCACTGATTGAGTCTTTTCATGCAGTAAATATACATAATCGTACCGTGAGAAATCACCGAAAAAGGTAATAAAATATTTTTCATCACCCCAAGAGGGAACATCAAAAGGACCACATATATCAGTGTGTATAAGTTCAAGCAATTCACTGCTTCTTGTGGCTGGATTCTTTAATGTGTGCTTAGTTTGCTTACCTTTAATACAATCTATACACACATCCCAGTCAGTGAAATCCAATTGAGGTAAGATTCCACCTTTCACTAACCTCAAAATCCTTTCTTTGGATATGTGACCTAACCTTTGACGCCACAAGAAAGCAAAACATTCATTATGTGCACTACGTTTAATACCTATATTGAGTTCAACATTAAACATGGATTCAATAAATTCAGCATCAAGATTAAAACGATACAAACCATCAATCAAAGTACTAGAACCATAATAGTACTTATGTTTGTATAATGAAAAAGCACCATTACAAATCTTAGAACTGAAACCATCATTATCCAACCTCCTTACAGAAACTAGATTTCTAGCACATTCAGGAACATAGAGACACTTTTCAAGATCTAGATAACAACCAGTGTCCAGGATCAATCTATAAGTCCCAATTCCTTCTATTCGTGCCTTCATTTTGTTTCCCATGAATAAGAACTTTCAGTTTCGTTTATGGGTTGCATCGAAAGAAATCCTTGTATAATATGAGACACATGAGTAGTTGCACCAGAATCTAACCACCAGGTATTATTAGGCACTTCAATAAGATTTGATTTAAAACATAGTGAAACATAAAGTATACCTTTCTTTTCAAACCAAATCTTCCTTTTAGGACAGTCCTTCTTGAAGTGACCATTCTTCCTACAGAAGTAGCACTTCAATTCCTTACGGATTTGGCCCTTATTAACCTTCATTGGGGCACTGTCCCTTTTCTTGCCTTTCTTCCCTGATTTGTTGTTGTTGCTACTAGCTCCATTATGAAATGTGAGATTGACAGAGTGTTCAATCAATTTCTTTAATCTCCCTTCCTCTTGTATCAACATGGCCTTGATTTCCTGAATGTTCCATTTTTCCTTAAGGGTGTTGTAATTCACCTGGAACTGACCAAACTCAAGAGGAAGTGAGTTAATAATAAATTGAACTAAAAAGGATTCACTCACATCCATTCCCACTGATTTCAGTTTGACTGCCAAATTATGCATGCCAGTCACATGATCATGAATGGATTGTGACCAATCAAACTTCTTGGTCGTCAGCTCACTCATCAAGGATCCTACGATGGACTTGTCAGCTATGTCCGATTGGAAGTATTCCTTAATTTTCAGCATGTACTCTCTCGCATTGCCTGTTCTAGGCATTCATGGCTTAACATTTTCAGCCATTGTCATCCTCATTCAGTTCAAACTTAGCCTGTTAGACCGCTCCCAAGCCTCATAATGAGACTTGTCAGCTTCAGTGCTGGTCTCTGTAATGGCTGCTGGCTTTTCAGAGACTAATGCTAGATCCAAGTCCAGAACTCCTAACTAATAATGGATTTGTTTGGACCAATCAGCATAGTTCAATCCATTGAACTTAATCAACCTAGTGCCCATAGAAAACATGTTAAAGGAAGCTGCAACATTACACATATACTCATACGTTAATGCTTTGAGTAAGCAAAAATGGATTCAAACACATAACAACTTTAATTATGCATCTAGATTCACCTTTGGGTAATATTTAAATGCATAGCTTTAATCAATAATGATGCCAAGAAGAAAAATACTTTAATAGACTTTCATTGTGGAGCAACTTGGGAGCCTTTATGCAAGTCAGAGAGAAGCACAGCCGTGCTACATTACAGCACGCCCCGTGCTTCTCTCTAGAAGTCCATAGGATGCCCGTACTCATTGCAGCACGCCCGTGCTCCTTTCTGGAATCCAGTTACCTTTTTTTTTATTCCATTTAACTATTCAATAATGCTTCATACAATATGCATGTTATCTTTGGATATACATTCATATTATTAGTACAATGATAAGTCTCTTTAGTGCCATTGATTATAATTAATGGTCTACCTTTGGGTAATCTAATAAATTATAATCAATGATCTCAATTGTTCAGTTTTAACTTTCATGTCATTTGACGGCATCACACAAACATGAACCATTGAAAATTGCATAATCAATGTCTAAAATAATCCAAACAAGGCCACTTTGGTGACTAACAAGTTTTCCATTCATTAAATATTGATATATGCAAAACTTTTATGAGATTGAATTAAGATCTCAAAACTTTAACGACATAATCCAATAATATGTTATAACCATTCTCTATAAATAACAGCATAATAATTTATAGAGCATAAAGAAAACAACCAGTTTTCAATTTCTATAATTTTTGGCTTCGCTTATACCAGAAAAATCAACTTCACAATACGAAATTAATTTTCATTAATTAAGCCAAACAAAACACTATCAAACAAATTTAGAACAGGTATAGGCTCTGATACCACATGTTAAATAATCTTTAATATAGCTCAGATCTATTGTTCATAGAATTTGTTTGACAAGAATATATAATAATCGGAAGCGTACCTTGATCCATAACAGCGGATCTATGTTATGGGTTACCTTGTTGCGGCAATTTGATTCTCTCCGTAACAGCAGATCTACATTTCTTCCTCTGGCCTTTCGTCCGTAAGTTTTCTCTCAATGGTCAGAGAATAATCAACAGCTACGGGACTTTCTTTTTTGAGCTCTCTCAAACAAGCTATCACCGTATGTGTTTAAGGTAGCTGTCACACTCTCTATTTTGTTTTCTTTTCTGTGTTCTCCCTAAGCTGTCGATTCCTTTTACATTTATAAGGCAGAGGAAGGGTATTAAAACCCTAATTGGCTCTTATCCATTAAGCCCAATAACCATCATCTTGGGCCACCTTAATTAGAACCAGCCCTTTAATCACATGGGCCACATATAGATTATTATATAATCTAACAGTTTATAGTGATAGTGATAGTGAATTCTCCTTAATGTAGGAGGTCATGTTCAAATATTATCAATTTTTGGATATATTGATTCTTTCAATTTTTATTTTTTTAACATTAAATTTATATTTATTTGAGGGTTAAAGTGATATTATGCATATTAAACACATGCTTATGGAAGGATTTAAATAAAGTATTAGCTATTAAATACTTAAACTTATTTTGTTATAAAATTTAGCTTTTATTCAATTTTTGCCGTTAATGACTTAAATTTGCTGTAAATCCAAATAAAAGTTGATAAGACTTGGCATTTGAATTAAAATTTTTGAACATGATTGTTTGATTAGCCATTAAATGTAAATATAATTAAAAAGTTCAATTAATTATTGTTTAACACGAAATATTTGGGGAATAGCATCTCTTGAAATACTCCCTCAATCTCTAAAACTTATTATAATATAATTAATAAAGGTAATGTTTTAAGCCTATTCAGTAACAACTTTTTAAGTAGCTTTTAGCGTTTTGACTAAACGCTACTTAAAAAGTTGGTTTGTAGAGTTTGGACTAGCATTTTGAAATTATGGTAAAATTTTGTGAAAAGTTAACCCATGTAACGTTTAGTTTTTAGCATTTCATTAAAATCTATTAAAACAACTAATAACTAAACGTTAACTAACAACTATCAAAACAATTATTTTTACTAACATACCCTTAGCCTTATTAGAATCAAAATGCTTTGCTGTCAAAAGCAGTTGCCCAATAAGGTAAAAGTTTTATACTTTCTTTTAGTTGTACTTTAGTCTATTTTTTGAATAAAATTTATGAAATTATAAAGGACCAATCAGATAACAAGTAGTTGCTTAGTTAATTTTTTTAAAAAAAATAATATATTATTGAAATTTTAAAAATAAAATAATTGAAAAATAATATATTATAGTTGAGAAAACTTTATATGATTTAAAAATTATTTCACATGTTACATTTTATGTTTCAAGTGAAAATGTATAAAAATATTAATATAATGTAGTTTTCAAATATTCATGTCAAAAGAAGCCAAATAAATTCATTTCCAAATAGCACTGAAATTTTTAAGATTATTAATCAATTGAATTTAACCCATATCATATGTAAACTCGAAGATTTTAATAAATTATATTTAAAATAAAGAGAACATCTGGAGATGACTAACTAACATATTTTTTTATATAGGTAATACTATATATATATATATATATATATATATATATATATATATATATATATATATATATAAAATTTAGCAGATGTAAATGAAAAAATTAATTTTTAATAAAATATTATTATATAGAGAGTGAAAAAATTATAAAAGAATATGAGATTTGATTTAGATTATATGGGCAGTGATTTGAAATAAATATAAATCTGAATTTAAGTGTTAAAAAATAAAAATTTAAAAAAATTAAACATTCAATTATCTTCAAATTATGATATCGTAATATTATTCCATAAAGTTCATTTATATTATTTCCTCTAGTGGTAATTTTATACTACCTATATTCCATAATACTTATCACATTTGGAATTTTATAGGAATACCATTAAATTTGTCTAAGTTATAATAAATTATTGAGTAAATCGACTATATTACCCTTAGTTTAATACCAATTTTATAAAAAATCATTAAATTGAAGTAATAATTATTGGTTCTATATAAATGGTAAACATGGAAAAAATTAAACGTATTACTCTTTAAATAAGTATTTTAAAATAAACTATTTTCTCAAATGTGACAAATATTATAGAATAAGAGTGATATTAATTATCGTGAGCCACACTCAAAACAAATTTCTCGTGACGACATTTTTCCACAATTATGGTGGAAGGAGGACTTGAAAGACTTCCTTGGCATAGAAAATTGTGCTTTGATTATGACTGTAACATATATTAATAGAACTACCAATTAAAACGGTAACTTCACTTGCATCACATTAATTATATGGGACCTATTTATATATGTATATATTTTAAAATTTAACTCCTTTTTTATTTTTTTGTGTGTAAATCACCGATATATGGACTCTGTTATTGAACTATATAATTCGGTTTGAGGCTTAATCACAGTTAAGGTTTCATGACCCTCTTTACAGGTGCGTTTAATAGTGATCGAATCTAAAAGCTCTTTTTATGTGCCCAACTTATGTTGCAAACTGAGTCATAACCCGTAGATAACTCATTTTCTATTTTGAAAAGGATGGAAGTGGAAAACCAAGTAACACGTATTAAATTAGTCAATAAGACCAATATTTCTTTCATCAATGATCAAAAAGGACAATACAATGGCAGATATTTCTTTATTATCTTATCTAAGATGCATTTACTTTGGTTGCCATTTTTTTCAAAAAGTCTTTAGCACATTATCAAATTAATTTTAAAAAAAAAAATTTAGAAGAAATCAAACTAAAAATTTCGTTAGAAGGAACTGTATACAGATATGAGATACAGATCAATATGTTTCTACATTTTTTATATAGAAATTTTAATAATAAATCACTTATACAAAGAATAAAAAAGCATAATCTTGATCGAAGAATTTGATCGAGTTAACAGAGCATAATATTTATATATAGACAATTGCTTGCTTCACTTTGTGGCTATTCATAGCCATGATCTTGCTACAAGTCTAATTTGATCACTTTTAAACTTTTTCCTTTTATTAGAGATAATATCTACACTTATTTTAGTATAATTATCTAAATAATAAAATACTTAGACAAAATCTCCATAGAAGGCTATTATGTAGATTATTGATAGTGAATTCTCCTTAATGTAGGAGGTCATGTTCAAAATATTATCAATTTTTGGATATTGATTCTTTCAATTTTTATTTTTTTAACATTAAATCTATATTTATTTGAGGGTTAAAGTGATATTATGCATGTTAAACACATGCTTAAGGAAGGATTTAATTAAAGTATTAGCTATTAAATACTTAAACTTTTATTTTTGTTATAAAAGTTAGCTTTTATTCAATTTTTGCCGTTAGTGACTCAAATTTGCTGTAAATATAAATAAAAGTTGATAAGACATATGGATCAATTCGATAAATTTAGAAAGTTTAAAATATGTGTTAATTTGGCCTTTTTTTTTTTTATTACAAACCCATTTTTTAAATTCTCAACATATGTTTAAAATATAAAAATTTATTTTTAGAGCTTTATTTACTCTTTTAAAATTATGCATTTGGACTTTTTAGCAGCCAAATTAATTTTTATAATTTTATTTTGCTAAAATGACTATAGGGATTTTTTTTTTTTTTTGCCAGAACCATCTACTACCTTTATTCCATAATATTTTATCTCGTCTCACGCCTCGGGGGTTTTACTATAGGGACCTACGTTTTTCCTTGTGCGTGTAAATACAAATTATATACTCCCTCCGTTCCAAAAAGATAGTCCATTTTTTCTTTTTGGTTTGTCCTAAAATATAGTCTACTTTTCTTTTTTTGTATTGTGGTTAATTTTTAAATTGCCTATTATATTCTTATTAAATTTTAGCTTATTTTCAATAACTCTTATTAAGTTTTAGTTATTATTCAAATATAATAATTGTTCATGTGTTATTTAAGATGGCATAATAAGAAAGTTATATGAATAAAATTGTCATTTAGCCATAATAATTGCTACTTTCTTAATCTGTGTGAAAATAGAAAGTGTAATTTGTATTCATTCATTTCAAATTATTGTCTTGTTTTTCTTTTTTAAATTGAATGATATTTAAAGTTTAATATTTAAATCTTATTAAATACTCTCTCTATCCCAAAATATAAATCATTTTTGGTATGTTATTTTGTCTCAAAATATAAATCGTTTTGTGTAGTTCAAGAAGTAATAAATGAGGTTTTGTCAATGTTGCTCTTGTTTACACTAAATACAATAAATTATACTTTACAAGCAACTATTGGTTTTGAGATAAAAGATAATTTGATCAAATTATCATTGAATTTATTATAATCTAAGAGAGTTAATTGCTTCCTTAATTCTTATGCAAAAACCTTAAACGACTTATATTTTGAGATAGGGGAAGTATAATAGTCAAACTACTATATGACAATAAATTAAATCTTGATTTAAACAAAAAAAAACTAGAATATAACTCTTTAATTTTCAATTGAAATTCTATTTAATAAATGTTTAATTTACAGTTTGATTAATTTTAAAGACAATTTAATATGGATCATTTAATTTTAAGAGAATACTAACATAAGCATATATTAAGAAAAAAAACAAAGCAAAAGTTATAGTTTAATCATATTAGCTAAATTTTCTTAATCTATGTATAAGTCGGACTAAGATAAAAATTAGGAAATAATAGGTGAATGTGAAATTATGTAAATTTCTCCAAGTTAGTAATAGTGTAGAATCTATTGCTTTTTTTTTTTAATGTATATATAATAATAGACCTGGAAAATTAACCTATTTTTGATTTGAGAGTGATGGAATTGGAAAACCAAACAACACGTATCAAATTAATCAACAACACCAATGAAAATGTAGTAATCAAAACGGACAATATACATATATGTGGTAGGTATTTCCCTATTTGTTTAATATCTTATCTGAAATGGTCAAGTCTTCATATTGGAAAGTACGCAGTAGGCATTTTGGTCTTTTTCTTTCTTTTTTTTTTATTTTTAAAAAATTGTCTTTATTGGGACCATTTTGGAAAAAAGTATTGGCATTTTGGAAAAAAGTAATTATTAACCCATAATTAATTAATTGCATTCATCATTTATTTACTTTAATTATATATATTCTCAATTTCTCTAAATCACAATAACCCATTATTGTTACCTCTCTACAAACTCACATATGATTGTTAAAAAGTAATGCTATTTAATTTTTTTTTTTTAAAATTGTACAATTTGCGCATTGTGCAAGCATTTGACTAGTTTTTTTTTTTTAATACAATAGGTAAATTCAAAATTATTTTCAGTGAAAAAAAGTATTTTTAAGTTAAGAACTTGTAGTTTATTAAATTCTTGATTTTTATCTATCGATATCAATTTCTTTAATTTTCATTTTTTAAATGAATTATTATTTGATTGAGTGTTAGAGTGATAATTATGCATATTAAACATGTGTTGATATAATGGCTTAATTAATCAAAAATTAAGTTTACTAATTAAAATTAAGTTTCTAATCTTTTATTTTTACTAAAAATTATTAGGCTTTTATTCTATTAAGTTTCCCTTTATTCTCAGTCGATTCATTCCTTACTAAGCAACGATATTCAACAAAATAATTTAACGGACTAGAGTTCATAAGTTCAATAAAAGGGATTCCAGACCGGGTGAGGAAATTTAGAAAATAATTAATCATTAATAAAAATAAATAATGTGTAACCAGCAACGATATTTTGATCCATTCAGAATCTAAAAAATGAACAAGATAAATATTTCTTTCATCAAGGAAACGGAATTATGAAAAATGATAATATATGGTTGGTGTTTCTTTAAACTATAATATGGTTATGTAATAATTTTTATTTAATTTTTTAAATATAGCTTTAAAGTTTTTTTTTTAAATTTAGAGTTATTTATTTTAAGATTTAATTAAGAGTAATAAAGGTATATTTGTTGAGTGTAATAAAAAATTGTAAAGATTACCCTTTTTTAAAAACAAAAACAAAATTATAATTTGGAATTAGTGAAAAAAGAAAGTAAAGTAAGATTATTTTTATTGGGACACAGTAAGCTTATACTTGTTCTATTAGAATGCATGCCATCCTATAAAAGATAAAAAATATGTAGTTTGAACAAGAGGTACGATGGTCCACTCATTTCCTATAAAATGGTAGTGATGATGAAGTGGTTGTACACTGAAAAATGGGTATGATTTTGAAGAAGCTGTGGATATCAATTATGATGGTTTTGTTATTGGAAGGAAAGTGGTGGTGTAATGGTTGCTTGGAGGATGACAAAATTGCTTTGTTAAACCTCAAAGCTTACTTTAATCATCCTAACGGCAATGCTTACTTTATGCAGTCTTGGTATAACGATAATTTAAATTGTTGTCAATGGATAGGTGTTGGATGTGATTCCATTACCGGCAGAGTAACCTCACTCAATGCTTATAGGGATGAGGAATTTGGAGATTGGTATCTCAATGCCTCTTTCTTTCTTCCCTTCAAAGAATTGAAATATCTCTACTTGCCTGCAAATAACATTTTGGGCTGTGTTGAAAATGAAGGTTCGTATATCATAGATCTCTTGCATAGTTTTAGTTTAATTTATCTGATAAATTTCAATTTATAGAATTTTCTTTTCAGGTTTTGAAAGATTATCAAGCCTTTCCAATTTGGAGTCTCTGGATTTAAGTGACAATAAATTCAACAAGAGCATCTTGCCTTCTCTAAGTGGTTTTTCATCTTTAAAATATTTATATTTATACTACAATAGAATCAAAGGAACAATTAATATTCAAAGTGAGTTCAATTTCCTCCTTAATTTCTCTTCTCTTTTATCTCTTTCAAGTAAAACCTATATTAATTAAGATCATTACAAAGGGGCAGAATTGAGTAATTTAACAAGCTTGGAGAAGTTGGATTTATCTCGAAATGAAATTGAAGGTTTCGAATTCTCTCATGGTATGAATTTATCTTTATTATGTTTTCTTTCTTTTATTAAAATTAATTGAAGAAATACAACAAGTATTAAGCAATTTCTAATTTTCTAGGATTGGATATATATAACTATTGGATATCAGCGCAGTGATAAACTCCAAAGATTGATTAATAATTTATAATACCAAAAATAATAACGGGAAAGGCAACCAAAATAATACTAACACAAAATACCAAATAATATTGTATTAATAAGAAGCAAACTTTCAAAAAGCTTAAGGAAGGAATTACTTACTTGCTTCTTGGGCTTGGTTTTTGCTTGGTGTATACAAATGATATATAAATACAACTTAAAACATTTTATTAAAATTATCTCATGGTATGAATTTCAAGGTAATTCATATTGGATATATATAACTGAGTAGTATTCACATAAACAATACCTTACTCTCATATCTCAAGAGATTTCCATCTCTCATATTGGTCTAATATATATAAAATTCATTTTGGAAATGATATATAAAAATTTTAAGATTATTCACTAATCAATTGAGTTTAGCGCATATCACGCGTAATCTCTACAATTTTAATAAATTATATTTGAAATGGAGAGGAGATGACTACCTAATAGATTTTTTATATAGTTAATTATTTTTGTTTAATTTAAGTAGCTGGGCACTTTGTATATATGCGCAAACTGTTAAAAATCTCACGTCGACTAAATATCATATTCATTAAAGGCATATAAGACTGGTAAGCTAACTTATTAATTGGTTAATACTAACCTTTTAGATTAATTGGCCTAAGCCAAATATTCCTCTATTCTACATTTTCATCTCATGGGTTTTAACCTCTTACCCAATTTATCTATTTCTTTTCAATTGGTAATACAAACAATTCAAGTTTACCCAATCTGCAATATCTTGATCTGAGTTACAATCGCATTAACAACTTACTCTCATCACCCAATGGATTTCCTTCTTTGAAACATTTGGATCTAAGTTATAATTTTCTGAAAGGGATATTTCACATGAAAGGTCAGTCAATTATGGTTTTCATTTATTTTGTTCAGATAAAACAATATGATTGAACTTTTACCGTGATCTAATTAGTTGTCGTTTTGAATTGTCCAGAATTGGATGGTCTGAGTAACTTAGAGGAGCTAGATTTGAGCGGAAATCAAATAATTAAGTTTGAAGCTAAGGAAGGTACCAAAGTAACTTAAATTTAAACTTGATTAATTAAATCAAATCAAGGATCATATATTGTCTTTTCTCATTTTGCAGACACAAGAGGTCTAAGCAAGTTAAGCAAACTAACTCTGGATAACATCGCCACAAATGGAAGAAGCTCTTCACTGCTACAATCATTGGGAGCATTTCCATATCTAAAGATTCTCTCTTTACAAGCAAATGATTTCAAAGGAAAAATATTTGCTCAAGGTAAATTGCCTAAAATTTTTGTAATTGCATTTGATTCTGAGTCTTAAATAAAACATTTGTTGTTGTTTTCAAACAGAGTCGCATAATATGAACAGCTTGGAAGAATTGAGACTCGACTTTTCATCGTTGAGTGAAATCTCCCTTCAAAGTCTTGGAGCGCTGCCTTCTCTTAAATTTTTATCTCTGTGTGTTCTCGAAAACACCCTATCAGCTCAAGGTAATTCATTATTAATTAACCTCTTTAGGTTTTGATAATTGTGTGAATTACTTGGTGTGTTATAATATATTACATTAGTCATTTCTTTTAATAAATGAATTCAATGCTTCTTACATTTTATATTTGTCAGACAATATTCGTTGTCCTTCCATTATAATGTGTACCTTTTGTATTGATTAATTAACTAATAACTCATAAAAATATCTAATAAATATATTTTTTGTTTAAAAATTATAATTAGTTGGTATTCTTCATATCCTCTTCTTTATTTTTTTTTGACCTTATAATTGAAAATTTAACAAATTATCAAAAAGATTTTATAATTGGAAATTCATAAAATATCCAGATTATTAAAATCTTTTTTGAAGATAGAGATCTTTAACATGTATAGAGTTAAAATAGAAGGACTATAAATTAATTTTTGAAAAGCGGATTAGCGTATTTCACTGTAATAGTAATTCAAACCTTAATAATTAGCATCAAATATGGCAATTCTACCCACATTACTATTAGTGTCTTATTTTAATCTTGTTTACAATTTTAAAAATTTCATATTACTGTTATTATTGTAGGATTGCCAAATTTCAAGAGCCTAGAAATTTTACACATGAATTATTCCTCTAGTAGCAACGACATCCTGGAAGTGATGCAAAAATGACCTCTCTTAAGGCTTTATCATTATGGAAGTGTAGACTCAATGGCACTATACCAGTGGCTTCAGGTGAGATTTGGTCATCCCTCTCTCTCTCTCCCTATTCTTATTCTTCTCTGCATCACACAATTAAAGTTTTTAATTATAAATAAATTGCAGGCATATGCGAGTTGAAACATCTCCAATTTTCAGATATGAGCTATAATGATCTCAAAGGTACATTGCCTTGGTGCTTGGCAAATATGACATCCCTTCAAAGTTCAGATGTTTCTGGCAATCATTTTACTGGAAAAATCTTCCCCCTTGGTGGATTGACATCCATTCAATCTTTAAGTCTTTCAAACAATCACTTCGAAATCCCAATTTCACTTGGTCCATTCTTTAACCATACAAAACTCAAGTACTTTTATGGTGAGGATAATATGCTTTATTCAGAAATAAAAGTATATGATTCGATTCCAAAATTTCAATTAGAGAGTCTTATGTTATCTAGTCTGGGATATGGTGGAGTCTTTCCCAAATTCCTCTACTATCAGCATAACTTAAAAGAAGTTGATCTCTCACATAATAAACTGGAGGAAAGCTTTCAAATTTGGTTGTTAAAGAACAATACAAAACTATAAAAACTTTATTTAGCCAATAATTCTCTTTCAGGACATTTTCAATTGCCTGTTCATTCTCATATGAGCTTATTAGAGTTAGATATCTCTAATAATGATTTCAGTGATAGCATTCCCAATTCATTTAGCAATGTCAGCTTCTTGAAATATTTACAATTGGATGGAAATCAATTCACGGGAAATATCCTTAACAGCTTATCCAATTGTTCCTTCTTGGAAGTGTCAGATATCAGTGATAATCATCTCTCAGGTGTTATACCAGAGTGGATGGGCAACATGCCTTCTCTTGCAATTTTGGACCTTTCAAGAAATGACATCTCTGGATATCTATCATCAAACTTCAACCCTCCACAATTATTACATGTTTACTTATCTGAAAATAGAATACAAGGAACAATCTCCAAGGCATTCTACAATTGCTTTGAATTGGAAGTATTAGATCTTAGAAATAATTTATTGAACGGAACCATTCCAAAATGGATTGGCGAGAGACTTTCTCTTTTAAGCTATGTTTCCTTGAGTTATAACAATTTTGAAGGTCAAATTCCAAACCAGCTTTGCAATTTGGACTTTTTACAGTTAATTGATTTGTCTAACAATAATCTTTCTGGTCATATCCTTCCTTGTCTAAAGTTGAGTGGGTAACATTTAGGTACATCAGAAATATTTAGCCGAAAATCTGTAGAACGTCAGCCGAATCCTCTAGAATTTACAACAAAGTGGATGACATATTCTTTCCAACGAAGCATTCTTCTCTTCTTTTCTGGAATAGATCTTTCCGTCAACAAATTGATAGGAGAAATTCCTCCTGAAATTGGAAATTTTGAGGAGATCAAAGTGTTGAACCTTTCTCACAATAATCTAATAGGACAAGTTCCATCAACATTTGGCAATCTCAATCAAATTGAGAGTTTGGATATTTCTTACAACAATTTGAATTGGAAAATCCCTCTTCAGATCACTCAACTACATTCTTTAGAAGTTTTCAGTGTAGCATTTAACAATCTATCTGGAAAGACACCTGATAGAGTTGCTCAATTTGCCACATTTGATAAGAGTAGCTACGAGGGAAATCCTTATCTTTGTGGACTTCCATTACCAAATACTTGCAATGCAACATTATCACCACCATTGATGCCTGGAGTTTCAACATATGAAAAACAAGAGGAGAATGGCTTCATAGACATGAATATTTTCTTTATTAGCTTTTCAGTAGCGTACTTGATGGTACTATTGTCAATAGCTGCAGTTTTGTGTATAAACCCTCAATGGCGACAAGCATGGTTTTGGTTCGTTGAGGTATGCATTACAAATTGTCAATATTTTCTAGAAGATAATGTTTATGTTCTATTCAAGTTCAAACTTCCATAGTCACTTTTAACATCTTTGTGGTTTTAAGATGATGATATGGTACATGTAATTACTTTATTGAATATGTATCTCTCTTAATTTTTCATAATGTTCTGTTATTTATTTGTGTTTTTTCTCCCCATCTCTTCTCAATATTGCATGTCCCCATATCTCTACTAAGATTTTTTTTTATTATTATCGTAATTTCGTAAAACCAAATAGTAGATTTGTGGATTAGAAAAAAAATATTTGTTGGGTTCATTTTTTGTGAAAGCAATATTAATTATTATTGCCATTAAAATATTATTTACTTTTAACCATGTTGATGCGTGATTTTTATGCCCCCACCTGGCCCGGTGATGACATGAGGACAAGGGACAAGGTATCACGATAAACCAGAAGTGTTTGAACCAGAAATTGAATCAAACCGCCCAAAGGGGTCTGACCCGTGTTAGGGCTGCGTCACGCAGCTAGTACCTACGTGACGGCACTATTAGCTGCGTCACGCAGCTCTAACAGGGCTGACACCTCTGGCGCGCGCCCGTGCAACGGCCTGCACTGTTTGTATGGATACGCGGCAATTGTATGAAAAGTAAGTCGCGTCACGCAGGTTTACGGGTGCATCACGCAGCTTCTACCCGCGTGACGCGACTGCCCTGTTGCCCTAGCCATATAAATACAACAGTTTACAGCGAAAACGGGACTTTTTGCATTTTTTCTCTCATTTTTTCTCTAAAAACCCTAAAGCTCTAAACTAAGTTTTTGATAAAAAACGACTAGGTTTTCTTCCCCAAGAATTCAAGTGAGTAAACTTGAGGAAGATCAAACCATTAGATATTTTATTTTTTTTGGAAACCAAAAGAAAAAAAAGACATAGAGAACAAAAGAGAGAAAAGATAAAAGAAAAACGTTTGCTCGATAACCACGCTTCTGGAATCGTGATACCACATCTCTGAACTAACTTCAGTGCATGCAATCCTCAAATCTGAGGGCTAGGTAACGATCCTAACTTCTCTTTTTCATTTATAACATTCTATATCTTAAAAATCTCATTTTTCTAGTATTTGGTTAGTCTGGTATTGGTTAAACGCCATTTTTGCCCATTTTTGAGTATTTTTGGGTTGTGTTAAACCACTGTTAACAAAAAAGAAACGTAAAAAAGGTAGTTTGAAAGGTAGTTGCGAACCAGAGCAGTCGCATCACGCAGCTACTACCTGCGTGACGCGGCTGTTGATGTCCAAAAGTCTTTGATTCGGACTGGACCACCTGTGTGACGCAGCTATTTGTATACCCAGTATACTTTTATTTTCATATTCACATTTAATGTGATATTTTAAATAAATAATCAATAAAGCTGAGAATTTTAATAAGTCACGAATAGTTCCGTCACGCAGCTAGGGGTTCCGTCACGCGACTTTTCTTCATAGAACAGCTGCGTGACGCAACTGTTCATATTTCCAGTAATATAATAAAAGTTCCGTCACGCGACTGTTCTTCATAGAACACCCGCGTGACGCGACTGTTCTAAAGTTCCAGAATGAATAAGGAGAGTTCCGTCACGCGACTGTTCTTCATAGAACACCCGCGTGCTGCGACTGTCCTAAAATTCCAGAATAGTTTCCTTATTTCGTTTTAATTTCATGTTACTAAGTAGATTTTAGTCCTAACTCAGAAAATAATCAATTATGGGCAAACTTAGTTTTAATCAAACTGGATCAATTAATTATTAATGATTATGAGATTTTTTTTAGGATTTATTTCTTTTTGTTTATTATTAATTATATTATCAAATTCGATTTGTGGCCCGCCTTTAACCATAAGGCAAGAGTGGGTCTTTTATTTTATTTGATATGTATTATGGAAGGATGATGGATGATATGATTTATTTGTGATGAATGCAATGAATGGACCTAATTGGGGCGATTAATTAATTTTCCACATAGGAGCTCGGTCCGATTTAATCAGGTTTGGGTTTAAATAATTGGCTTTTCTAAAATAAAATCAAATTAGAAATCGTAGGTTAAAGAGGCCGATTTTCCGGGCGTCGGCTTCTAACGGGCCGACGTACCTAATTTCCTTACTTAGAATCTCATTGGTTCTTTTGACCAGTTTTTCAAAATAAGAGGCCTTAAATAATATGGATTAAAATGGAGTCATTTTTATAAAATTAAAAATGGAAACGGTCCCATTGCCGAAATAATGGGTGGCGACTAAGAATGATTTATAAGACCGATCTGTCGACATTCGCATCCAAAAAGGTTTTTTGTCACCGCCTTTTTCAAATAAATATTTAAATACTCAAGCAAAAAAGTTTGATTTTCTCCAGGGGGAAAACAGTTTGGCGACTTCACTGGGGATTTTTGCACCCATTAATCCTCGGTTATTTTTAATAATTTAATGGTTGCAATTAGGAATTGACTCTAAAAGCCTATTATTTCTAAATAAAAATTGATTAGAAAAAGCCGATGGAAAATTATTAATCGTCCGTATGTGTTTAATTACTTCCTTTTTCCTTCTAGGATTTTTGCATTCATTCGCATTCCTTGCTTCTCATCTCATTCTACCCATATCACCCTTCGGTACTAATGTTAAGTTTGACGGTGGATCTAGCCTAGACCATGCGATTTAGGTGCATCCATCTGAGAATTAACATTACTACCAACCGCAAGCCTAGTACCTTAAAAGTGCGTCAAAAGGAGTAGGCCCAACAAAGCCTGAATCCTGTTTGCGGAACCCAGACTTTGTTCAGCCTAATGAGACCGAAGCCCATGCACATAGTTCAAAACCTTAGTTACTTCCTCTAAGGTGCACCCGATTCTATTTGCTGTTGTAATGCCGCATTCATTTCCGAGAGCTTATATCGTCAATCTCAAAACCCCCTGTTGGTTGTCGAGATTAGACCTATTCCTAGGAAACAGATGTCGGAATTTATACCAATGGAATTCGTGTGTGGGAGGAATAAGGTTGGAAGGCATGCATTTCCCAACTCCCGTTCCCCTGTTTGCTATAAACTGTACATATGTTGTGACATTCATGCACCATGTAACACTTTCTTTTTCAGCCATGCATTAATAAGAGCTAATGTTCGGTATGGACATTTGACCTTGATTTTGAGACCGGATCTCAAATTCGTTATGAATAATATAATGCAATTACTTATAGTGAACTAATACCCAAAAGAAAAGGGAGTTATAAGGGGGTTGCAATTCCTTTGTATTTCAACATTTCTCGCATTATCTGAAAATAAGTGAGAGATCATAAAATTTTGTAACAAAATAAAAGAAAATCCTGCTTGGGACCATATGTTCCAAGGCAAAAAGTAAGGATACAAAAAATAATAATAAACAACAAAAGTAAAATCCCACTCGGAAATTCTTTCATTCCGAGGCAAAAATTAGGGGTTTGAGAGAAAATAGTTGATCATAAATCCAAAAGGAACGATTGACGATAGATAATGCTTGAAATATTCAAATACAAAATAAGTTATTGATGTGTTATTCATACCGAATTTTTGATCCGGTCGTCGAAACCGAGATCTTATTTCCATACTGGCTTTAGCGCATTAGAAATGCATTTCTCATCCTATGTGCTTTCATTTTTGCATGCATACATGCAGGACCCCCTTTAACTCAGGAATTTTTTGTCAGAATTGATCCTTCCCGGGAAACTACTTCGAGAGTTTGGAATCGACATCCTAGTCAGCGTCTAGTCAGAACATCCCCAATCCCCGAATTTGCTCCGGTTAGCTCCGTGAATCAGTCCAGTTCATCAGATTCAGAGCCCGATTCAGATTCAGTAGAAATGGCGGATAACACAGAAAATGAGACCGGATTTTCTGAGGCTCAGATAAGAACTATTGCTCAGATTGTGGCTGCGGCTCCTGCTTAAGACAGGGCTCAAAACCAGAATACTCCCCCTTCGGGTAGCCAACCTGTGGCTGAAGAAAGGCCAATCCCGGAACCTGTGTCAGGTAATCAAGCTTCTGTGGGAAACACTGTCCCAGTCGAAAATGATGTGCTCAAGCAACTCGCCGATCTGAAGGAAAGATTCGACAAAATGGCGACAGTAAAGGAGAAAGACCCGGCCACCAATTTTCACATAATTGAGTATGTTTTGCACCCGACCAGTTCGGCCTCATTCAAGACCTTCAAGCATTCTATATTTGAAGGAGATAATGATCCTCATTCTCACTTGTCTGAATTTCTCCGAGTATCCCAAATGAACCGATACAACGAGGAAGATGTTTTGCGAGCATTCCCACAAACACTACACAAGGACTATAAGAGATGGTATGACGGTTTAGACGAGGAGGTTCAGAAGAATTGGATCAAACTGCAGACAACTTTTCTCAAACATTTCAAGATTGAAGAGAGTGATGAGTTCAGTCTGCGTGATCTGGAGAGTTTAAGACAAGGGAAGGATGAAAGCTTTTTCGATTACTACAGGAGGTGGAGAACTAAGTTGTATAGAGTTCAGACAAGGCCAAAAGACAAAGAGTTGATCCGTATCTTTAGTAGGAGCTTGTTGCCCTTCTTCAAGGAAAGGATGTTGACTCAGCCTCTCGGTTTAAAGTGCTGGTTTAAACATCGAGGAATTGTACAAGGAAGAAAAGAAGAAGAACAGAGGGTTTGGTAACTACCGGACTTCTTATGGTGACAGAGGTGCCGGAAGCAGTAATCAGAACCAGTCAGGGAACAGTAACGCCACAGTGGGGGCAGTTAATGAGAGAACTAGGAGGGAGTTCACTGACTTAGGAAGACCTTTGAGCACAGTGCTAAGATCATGCATCAAGAATGGAGTGTTGACAAAGCTACCGGTCGACCCGACTAAACCAATTCGAGGGAGGTACATGGACCGAAATTGTGATTACCATCAGTGCAAAGGGCATTCAACTGATGAATGTTTCAAATTAAGGCACGATATTCAAGATTTGATCGACAGTGGAAAAATTACCAAGCCTTCGGAAAAGAGTAAGCCAAGCACTAAGAACAATCCGCTTCCTCAATATCAGTACAATTACCCGCCTCGTAAGTCTCAGTCGGGTGGATCGGTCAATGCGATTGATAGCGGATTACCAGAAGAGATAGTATTAGCTGAAGCAGAATGGGAAGAGCGGATGTGCGCCATATTGACCATATGGGACGACTGTAGTAGTGATGAGGAAGAGAAGGTGCCAGTGAAGATTGAAATCGAGAAAAGTATCACTGTGAAGGTGGGCGATGTGCCGGAGGATGAAGATGAACAGCTCCAACTGGCCATTCAAAAGAGCTTAACCGACCAAGAGGAACAATGGTATTACAGCAGTGAAGAAGAAGTGAACGAAGTAGGTGTTCAGAGCTTGACTCGTAGCAGGCGAGTGTACAATCCCGAGAACAGTATGCAGGCCAAGGGAAAAGAGATTGCTGTTGATGGAGCAAAGAAGAAAGTGACAGAGAAAGGCGGAGAGGAACCGAAAGAGAAAAAGAAAGAAGAGGAGGTAGTGAAAGGGCAAAAGAAGGCTGTCGAAGTTGGAGAAACCAGTCAGAGCAAGACACCTAGTGGGGTGACCGCCAACTCAGTACTGAGTCAGTTGCAGAAAACAAGAGCAGACATTTCGATATGGGATTTACTGATAGAATCTAAGGAGCACAGAGAAGCTTTACTTGAAGCTATGACTTTCGTCAGAGTGCTGGCTCGAATTCAAAGTGTCGACATGATCAATGTGCTACAGCGGAGAATAGGCGAAGTCACTTTCTTTGACTCAGACCTCCCACCAGAAGGAAGGAATCACTGTAAGCCACTGTATATTCAGATTTTCGTCAATGGACGAGACACCCGGAATGTGATGGTGGACAACGGATCAGCACTATGTGTATGCCCGCTGAAGATGCTGTCTAAGTTCAAGATTGAAGAATCAGAGCTTGAGCCATCAAACATGGTGGTCAAGGCTTATGATAACACTATGCGGAATGCAAAAGGGACCTTCAAAGCAAAGATATCCACAGGGGCAGTGGAAAGTTGGGTAGACGTAGTTGTGCTTGACATCTTAGCCAGCTATGCTCTTTTGTTAGGAAGACCGTGGCCTCATCCTCTAGGTGCGGTTCCATCCACTCTGCACAGAAAAGTGAAAATTCCGTGGGGAACAGATGTGGTAACAGTCAATGCGCAAGAGGATCTGAGTGTAGCGATAGTGGAAGGCTTAGAGCTAGCGGTACCGTTATCGGGCTTTCAAATGGCAGTAATTGATGCATCCACCGCCAAGAGCAAGAGTGCAGTAAATAGCATGAGTCCTTTTTCGAGAAAGATGATGAAGAAGATGAATTGGCAGTACGGCAAAGGTTTAGGCTGGGAGTTGCAAGGAAGGTTTGAGCCTCTCTCATCGGCATTGGGGCAGCAAGACAAGCGTGGACTGGGGTATTTTGAAAATAGAAAGAAGGAAAGATATGAGATTCAATCTCCGGTCAGAGGGCCAAACTTGAATCAGATCTTCTTTGTTCCACAAGCTAAAGGGGAATTTCAGAGCAGAGGAAAGACATATCCCGGTTTGGAGATATTTATGACCGATTATGAGGAGAAGCTGGTCAAGTCGCCTGAACCTTCTTTGGAACAGCTGGTGGATGGAACCGAGTTTATGGTATGCATGACAGAAGCAAGTACTGAATCTGATTGGTTGAAGAAGATATCCGAGTTTGAAGACTTTTTGGGGATTGGGGATGAAGCTTCCAAGTCAGTGCAAGAGTAAAAGGCCAAGGCGAGGATCCTACAGTCTGTTCTAGCCGCTGAAGATGCCGAAGAAGCAGAGAGGAAGACGAAGAAGATGATGGAGCAGGGAGAGGCCAAGAAAGGAGCCACCCCGGCGGAACGAGAAGAAGATGCAGACGCCGATGAAGTGGTCCAGGCAATAAAAGATACTTGTAATGAATGTATTGAACAAGCAATTAATCCTGTGTTTTGTTTTTCTAATGCTTGTTTTGAGAACAATATGGATGGTTTTCCTCTTTTATTTCAATCAATGGAAGTGAACTTTGACTATTTGTTTTCTTGTTTTCCTGATTGTCACGTTCATGGCATTGATTATACCACTCGCATATTTGACATAAATGCATTGCATAATTTTGCATTTAATTTAAGCACCACCAAAGATCCTAAAGTAATCGAAATCGGATCATACTTCAAACCTGAGCTCAGACAGGATCTTCAAGAATGCATTAGAAGAAATTCAGAGGTATTTGCCTGGAGCTATGCGGACATGCCAGGGATTGAAAGGTCAATAGCGGAGCATTTCATCCCTACTGATCCGAACATCAAGCCAGTGAAACAGAAAAGGAGAAGGGTCAGACCGGAATGGCAGGACAAGATCAAAGCTGAAGTCCAGAAGCAGTTGGATGCAGGATTCTTAGAAGTAGTACACTATCCGGAATGGTTAGCGAATATAGTCCCGGTGCTGAAGAAAGATGGCAGGATAAGGGTCTGTGTCGACTACAGGGACCTGAACAAAGCCTCGCCCAAAGATGACTTTCCACTTCCACACATAGATGTTTTGATAGACAGTGCTGCTGGGATGGGATGTTATTCTATCATGGACGGATTCTCCAGATATAACCAGATGTTGATGGCCTTAGTGGATAAACATAAGACCGCTTTCACCACAGACTTCGGAACATTTTGCTACAGAGTAATGCCGTTTGGACTGAAGAACGCCGGGGCAACATATCAAAGGATGGCTACTACGTTATTTCATGACATGATCCATAAAGGATTGGAAGTGTATGTAGATGATATGGTGATCATGACAAAAACACAGGAAGAACATGCAGAGATGTTGGAGAAGTTCTTCGCACGGGTCAAACAGTATAACTTGAGACTTAATCCCAAGAAGTGTGTATTCAGAGTGACGAAGGGAAAATTGTTGGGTTTTGTGGTAGGACCTAACGGGATTGAGGTTGACCCAGACAAAATAAAAGCCATTCAGGATATGGAACCGCCAAGAATAGAACGTCAGGTGAGAAGCTTCTTGGGTAAAATTCAGTACATCAGCAGATTTATTTCGAGGTTATCCATCACCTGCGCTCCAATTTTCAAGTTACTGAAAAAGAATTAGCCGGTTAAGTGGAATGAAGATTGCCAGAAAGCCTTTGACCACATAAAGAAATACTTGATGAATCCACCGGTGCTTAGTTCACCAAGACCAGGAGAACCTCTGATCTTGTACCTATCTATAGAAGATGCAGGAGTGGGAGCAATGTTGGTACAGCCGGATGCTGCTGGAGTAGAGAAGGCCATTTACTACATCAGTAAGAAACTATTGCCTATCGAAGAGAAATACAATCTGATTGAGAAAACATGCATGGCAGTAGTGTGGTCGATAAAGAAATTGAGGCCGTATTTTGATTCCTTCAAGGTCACTTTTGTCTCCAAAATTGATCCACTGAAATATCTGCAGAGAATGCCTACTCTAGAGGGACGGTTGTCTAAGTGGTTGATTCAAATGTCTAGCGTGGATGCGGAGTTCGTAACGAAGAAGACGGTCAAAGGTCGAGCTGTGGCGGAATTCCTAGCAGAAAACCCTGTGACGGATGATGAATCCTGGGAATTGGAGTTTCCAGATGAACATTTGCTGAGTAATGACACAGGAGTTTGGATATTATACTTTGATGGATCAGCCAATAGAAACGGAGCTGGGGCTGGTATTGTTATAGAGGCACCTAACGGCGAAGTTACAACCATGTGCAAGAGATTATTGTTCCCGGTCACTAACAACATGGCAGAATATGAAGCGTGCATCATGGGAATGGAAGCTCTTCTTGCATCTGGCGCTAAGGAGGTCGAAGTGATAGGAGATTCTTTACTGGTTATTGAGCACGCCAATGAGAGATGGAAGGTGGAGGAAAAAAGATTGAAGCCCTATGTTGAGTACTTGTTGAAGAAGGCAACGCTATTTGACAATCACTTTCACTCACGTAGGAAGAACCTATAACAGAATTCCAGATGCCTTGGCAAACTTAGCGTCGGCCTGGCAAGATTTAAGCAAAGTTCCGAAGAAGCCATTCATCATTACCGTAGCCAATATCCCGTGCTATCAAGAACATTATGTGAATCAGGTGGGGTCGGAGGAAGAACCCTGGTTTATGGATATCCTGAGGTATATGAAAGACGGTACTTTTTCTGATGATGCGACGAAAGAAGACCGTGCAGTCTTAAGGAAAATGGCTTTGAACTATGTCCTAGCCGATGGCGAACTCTACAGGAAAACCTGGGATGGGATGTTACTGCGATGCATGAGTAAGAAAGAAGGAGAGGACATAATGAGAAAAGTTCATGAAGGAGTCTGCGGTACTCATCTAAGCGGTATGAGCCTAGCGAGAAAAATCATGAGGCAAGGCTATTTTTGGATGCAGATGGAAGGCGACTGTGTTCAGTATGTGCGCCATTGCAAAGCTTGCCAATACCATGACAATAGAAACCACTTGCCTGCTGTCGAACTCCATCCAACAACTCCTTCGTGGCCTTTTTCTGCATGGGGCATAGACGTCATCGGTAAAATCTCACCTGCAACATCCAATGGTCATCAGTATATATTGGTGGCAGTTGACTACTTCTCTAGATGGATCGAGGCTCAATCTTATAGAATCTTAACTGCCAAGCATGTGGCAAGATTTATTGAACAGAACATTTTCTGTCGCTATGGTGTCCCCCATCACATAGTTACAGATAATGGTTCTCATTTTCAAGCGAAAGTTGGCCAATTGCTTTATAGATACAAGGTTGAGCATCACCATTTTTCTCCTTATCGCCCTCAGGCTAATGGTGCAGTAGAAGCTGCAAATAAGGAGATCAAAAGAATCCTATCAAAGATATGTGAAAGGCACAGAAGCTGGGCTGAGAAACTTCCTTTCGCGCTCTGGGGGCATCGCACTACCTTCAAGGTAGTAAATGGATCTTCTCCCTTTGAATTGGTATACGGGATGGAGGCAGTGTTACCGGTAGAGCTCGAAAAGAAGTCTCTCAGGGTTTTGATAGAAGCTGGTCTGACCGAAGAAGAATGGGTCAAGAAGAGATATGAAGATCTGGCACTCTTAGATGGAAGGAGATTGAATGCTCGATTCCAGGATAATATGAGAAAAAGGAGGATTGCTCGTTTCTACAACAAGCGGGTACATCCAAGGGCTTTAAAGAATGGAGATTTGGTGTTAATCAGGTTATTGGATCATGAAGCCCAACATCATCCCGCTGGGAAATTCAAACCCAACTGGCATGGGCCGTCCAGAATTCAGAAGCTGCTACCTAAAGGCGCCGTCGAATTAGTCACTATGGAAGGAGAGCCTGTCAATCGGATTGTCAACCAGGATCAAATGAAAAGGTTCTATGTCTGAAATGATGATTTCAAAAAAAAAAAAAATTGCTAAGCTGAAAACCTGAAAGGGCGGCTTAGGCAAAAAATGAGCTCGCTAGGTTGAAAACCCGCAAGGGCGGCCTAGGCAAAAGTTAGAGCACGTAAAAAAAAATGCAAAATAATGATAATAAAATAAAAATCTTGGGATTAACGCGTGGTGCTTAGCTTAAATGCAGAATTCATGCTATGCGTTCGTGACAGATTAGTGATTGGTTGCTCAACGCCATCAACTTGACTCAAAGGAGAATAGGAAATCAAGTAGTTAGAGCGAATGACCATTGTATTAGAATAAACTTCTGTATAATGTTGAAAAGAAGTAAGATTAATAAAGGATTTGCGTTTTAAAATTTTTGTTTTTGTCCTGGAATTACGGTCGAAGAATGCAAGACCTTCCTCTCTGCTTATTTAAACAAAGATTGATTCATTTGGTTTGAAATGTCCTGGCTGTTGGCCCTGCCTAAACATTGAATTTTTTTTATATAAAAAGACAGTAATCAAAGGGACGAACACCATTTTCTCAGTGATTTCCCTAGAAGGATCAACAAAACCATGAATAAACCTTGACATTTGCATAAATTCATGCATACATTAAGGAGTTACATTTGTTAGTTTTATTTGATTTGTGCAGGTAATAAAACAGTCACTCTATTCTTTATTGTTTCCAAGCATAAGCTTTTATTTTTACAGAGTAATTTTTACTTTATGAGTTTCTGTTTATTAACCCAAGGGCAGGAGCCCCAAAAAACTAACACAGCAAATAATTTTGAAAGAAAAGTTTTGTTGTCTTTCGTTGTCCATATGTGCAGGAATTAATAAAGACAGAATCATCAAGGCCATTAATTAAAAGAAAAGCAAATACATTTAGATAAAAGTTCATGGCTTGAACGCAAAAGAAAAACAACAAAAAACAATTTATTCTGAGGAGACCTATCAGCAAAGGTCAGCCTTCACAAAGCGTGACATCATTGCGGGGTAAAGAACCAGTTGGCATATGCAGGTGTCACAATATCCTGCATCATTCCTTCATCTAAATGCACGGTGTTTCGACTTTGCCAACGATCGGCCAAATTAGTCAACAGATGTGATGTTATCAGGCCGCTCTCGAAGTTGTGGACTTGGGGAACACGCTGTATCATCCCATATTGACGACTGATCCTATCTGGGAAATAGGCCATGGAACGGTCTAGACTGACATACAACACATAATTGAGATTCATGCTTCCAATCATGACCAGTCTAATCCTCCACCAAGGACAGGTCCATCGAATAGTAGGGTTACTGCCAAAATCGAAGCGTCTCCGAGACCGAGATTGAAAAACGGCAGGTCCATAAATTGGAATCAAGCGAGCTGGAACCGGAGGAATCAGGCTTAATTTGTCCAGAGCCCAGGCTTGCAATAACAATGGACAACCGCGATGATGAACATTGAAGTCAGTAATGTGAAGGGCAATATCTATGACCCAACACATTGTTTCTCCCATGATCATCATGAAGACGGTACGATGGTACAATTGCATGTCACGAACAACGGTCAGAAGTCAGAAATCTCCAATTCCGGGTTGACGGTTCTTCATGGCATACACATTCAACAGCAAGAAACAGCAAGCTGAATCCAAGGTAGATCTAGATCAGTGGACAAAACCCTGTTCAAGAAAGGTTCCAAAGGAAGACCTTGATCCACGTTTATGCCATCAGGAAGGTAAACCGGGCACAAGGCCACGATCTCAGTTAGATCACACCTAGGACCTGGGGGCAAGGCCGGAGTTTCGTCTTGGTCAGGATGATGATCCATCACGGCACACATTTCCTCGTAGGTTGGAGTCACTTCAGAGTCTTCAAACCGGAAAACCATGGTGTTCGGATTAAAACGAGTAATAAGCCAAGACAAGAAGCCAGGGTTGGGTTTTAGGTCTTTGAAATACCTTAACCAGGCAAGTTGATCCATAGGGGGAATCTGCCATAAGTCGTCAGGAATGGATTGGACAAAAGATGAGACTTGGCTTCTAAAGGCCATGGAAGAAAGTCACTTAAGAAACTGATATGTTTTGAACACTGGATGGGAAGGAGGTGCGAAGCGAAACTTCCATTTATAGAAGAGTAAAGGAACCGATGGGCGAAACATCGTCATCACTCAATTTAATGTCCATCGTCAGAGGTAGTTGGAAGGACGATCTTGAAGGGTCTATTCGGGTCGGTGAGCATTTAAACCTGCATTGATCAATAAGAAGGACGGCCTGTACAATAAGGAAGTTGAGTCTTTATGATCGCATTAATCGAGAAAGGATGGTTGAGCCATTACGTCCGCATTCACTGAATGGACCGCCCTATCAGGTAAGTACTACAGTACGCTTTCTGTTTGGAAATTGACTTTTGATCATATTCCATGTTAAGTTCATTATCTTATTCTTTATTCATTCATTTCATTTATTCATTTACAATAAATCGATTCACTGACTGCTAATAAGATGAACCATTTTTTATGAACAAATGGGACATCGCTATTTTGTGTTTGGTGTTGTATTTGTGTTTTGTTTTTGCAGGAATAAGACTTCACAGTTATAAAACATAAACACATATGATAAAGTGATAAAGGCCAAGTGTTGTAAAAAATATAAATGATATCATAAAGTGTTGATACAACTGTACAACCATCCAAAAAAATATATAATAAAAAAAAATTAAACTAATAAATGTTCAAAAGTATCAAAAATGGAGGAGACATGCAACAAGACTACCGCCGCCTACGGCTAGGACCAGCAACAGCCGGAGGGGGTGGTGATGGTGGCACGTCGTCGGAAGAAGAGCCATCCTCATCCTCATCAGAAGAGTCGAGCGGGATGCCCTCAACCTCTAGCCTCGTCCGAAGCCGCTCCACCTCTGCCTGAAGCCGGCTCACGGCACTAGACTGACGGGACTGATGCCTCCGCAGCCTCCCGTTCTCCAACTCCTGTAAAGGCAAAGATGTGTTAAATAGTTTACAAAACAAATAGGAGGCAAAAGGTAAAGGTGTGTAAAATTCATACCAGCTCATGCCGCTCGGAGTAAAGCCGGCCGATGTAGGATCGGGCAAACCCGAATCGCTGACAGATCTCCTGGTACCTCTGGGTCGGCACCTGCAAACAATAAAAATCCATTAAAAGGATTACTCAGGAAAAATAAAAAAAAAACCAAGTTCGGTTCGAGCCATAGCTGCGTCCCGCAACTACAAAGTCGCGCCACGCATCTCTCTAGCTGCGTCACGCAGCTTTATCCAAGTTGCGCAATTAGAGGCACAGCTGCGTGACGCACCTCAGCACTCGCGCCACGCCACTCCACGGCTACGCCACTCAACTGTTCGAAATATATGGCCTCAACAACAGCTGCGTCACGCAACCACAAAGTCGCGCCACGCATCTCTCTAGCTGCGTCACGCAACTGCTCGAGACTCTTGCACATTGACGACCAGTTGCGTCACGCAACTGTTCTTCCATAGAACAGCTGCGTGACGCGACTGTCGAAGGTACGCAGTGGTTCAATTTCAACCTAATTTCGCTACGTTTGTATTGTTTTCATGCAAATTTCAGGGTAAAATCAAGTCGCCCGGAGTTATCAACAATCAAAAGCCAATAAATCAAGGTCTAAACACAGTTAAAAGGGGTCGATCCTAAGGTTCAAGGCAAACTAGGGTTTCTGGCGCCTCGAACAGTTGCGTCACGCAACTGTTCATACAAGAACAAGCTGCGTCACGCAACTATTCATGAAGAACAGCCACGCCACGCAACTCCTACCTGCGTGACGCGACTGTTGACGCAGGCATAAGCAATAAAGAACAGTCCTATTGCTATAGTTACGGATCAAAAGCAGTAAAAAACAATAAAATTAAGGAAATTTTTGCTTACCTCAGATCGAAAGCCACGCATCTGACTCGTTTTGTACCGGACTGGAAACTCCGAACCCGGCAACGGAAGAAGCTGCAATGGCCGCGTCCCAGGAGTCAGCGGATTCCGGCTCACCGGTACCAGCTCAGCGTCGAATGTAGGGATATCGGGTAGGGCCCCGATGGTCTCCATCTCCCGAGTAGAGGCAGAAGCGGGAATTTCTGAGATTTGAGACATCCTTTTAGTTGAACAGTTCAGAGAATTTTCAATCGCTTAGGGTTTGTGAGTAAGTGAAACTGAATCGGTTATGAAGGAAATTACTTATAGTAAATATCTGGGCCCAAGCCCATTTCTTCAAGCAACGGGTCCAAGCCCATTCTTCCGAGCCCAAAAGAACCGATGGGCCCATTACCTTCTTTCAACGCCCAATAAACCCGTGCGGCCCGTTCAAAAGCCCACAACAGTCCATTTCGGCAATTTGACGTCGATGTGCGGCCCGTACACTTCAGCGATTTTTTGTCTACTCACCGCACAGGGGGCAGAAACATCAAATTGCCCAGATTACCCGCAGGTAAGCTTTCTTTCAAAGGAATACTTAAAAACGCAGATGACAAATTTTTGTTAAAATGTTTATGCCGAAATTTTCGCTAAAATTTTTGCAAAATGATTAAGATATGCCTACAAAAATGGATATTTTTGGTCCTAGGCCGGAATTCCGGACTGGGGGCAAAAGTATAACCTTTTGCCTTAATACGAGTCCTTTTTCATAATTAATGCATGGGAACATGTGATGTTCCAATATTTTTCTAACGGAAGGCAAAGTCTGTTTGTACACGGATATTGTCCTTTCTTTTGTGAACAATTTTTCAGGGCAACCGGTGATGGTTTTTCGAAGCCGATAGGTCTTACTGATTAGTGATGGTGCATTGCGAAGCTAGTCAGAACAACTTCAAAACAGTGATGATGTATTGCGAAGCTGTTTGAAATTTCTTCCCCAGTCAATGATGTTGAGTTGCGAAGTTGACCAGGGTAAAATCCACATCTTTCGGGCCGATCAAACCGAGCCTCGAGGATGCCTTTTCAAAACCGACTGGAGCCGACAAAGCCGACCAAACTGAGCTGAGGAGGTGGCCAGATCAAAGCTCTTCAAGCCGATCAAACCGAGCTTCGAAGACTTTGTCACCAAATCAACATTTTTCGAGCCGATCAAACCAAGCTCCGAAGATGTCTCTTTAGATTCCGGGGAAACCGACAAAGCCGATCAAACCGAGCTGAGAAGGTGACCAAACATTCAAAACACTTCAGGCCGATCAAACCGAGCCCCGAAGGTGTTTTCCTAGCTGATCAAACCGAGCCCCGAAGGTGTCTTCCTAGCCAATCAAACTGAGCTTAGGAGGTGACCAGATGATTGATTCAGCGTCTTTTCAAGCCGATCAAACCGAGCTTCGAGAGGATTGCCTGAGAGAAGGCGCGTCAATAGACCACTTTAACATCAATCGTTTATACAATTAATGATAAAGTGGGGGGGCAAACTGTTGACGCGTGATTTTTATGCCCCCACCTGGCCCGGTGATGACATGAGGACAAGGGACAAGGTATCACGATAAACCAGAAGTGTTTGAACCATAAATTGAATCAAACCGCCCAAAGGGGTCTGACCCGTGTTAGGGCTGCGTCACGCAGCTAGTACCTGCGTGACGGCACTATTAGCTGCGTCACGCAGCTCTAACAGGGCTGACACCTCTGGCGCGCGCCCGTGCAACGGCCTGCACTGTTTGTATGGATACGCGGCAACTGTACCAAAAGTAAGTCGCGTCACGCAGGTTTACGGGTGCGTCACGCAGCTTCTACCTGCGTGACGCGACTGCCCTGTTGCCCTAGCCATATAAATACAACAGTTTACAGCGAAAACGGGACTTTTTGCATTTTTTTCTCTCATTTTTTCTCTAAAGACCCTAAAGCTCTAAACTAAGTTTTTGATAAAAAACGACTAGGTTTTCTTCCCCAAGAATTCAACTGAGTAAACTCGAGGAAGATCAAACCATTAGATATTTTATTTTTTTTGGAAACCAAAAGAAAAAAAAGACATAGAGAACAAAAGAGAGAAAAGATAAAAGAAAAACGTTTGCTCGATAACCACGCTTCTGGAATCGTGATACCACATCTCTGAACTAACTTCAATGCATGCAATCCTCAAATCTGAGGGCTAGGTAACGATCGTAACTTCTCTTTTTCATTTATAACATTCTATATCTTAAAAATCTCATTTTTCTAGTATTTGGTTAGTTTGGTATTGGTTAAACGCCATTTTTGCCCATTTTTGAGTATTTCTGGGTTGTGTTAAACCACTGTTAACAAAAAAGAAACGTAAAAAAGGTAGTTTGAAAGGTAGTTGCGGACCAGAGCAGTCGCGTCACGTAGCTACTACCTGCGTGACGCGGCTGTTGATGTCCAAAAGTCTTTGATTCGGACTGGACCACCTGCGTAATGCAGCTATTTGTATACCTGTTTTCGCCGAAAATCCCCCCGAAGGACCCGAAAACATCCTTTTTATGGTTTTTGATAAAATGTTTTTGTTTTGATGCGGTGCCGATAAATCGGTCTTATAAATAATTTTGAGTCGCCACCCATTGTTTAGGCAATGGGACCGTTTTTATAAAAATGACTTCTTTTTAAACCCAATTTTATTTTAAGGCCAAATTATTTTTAAAAACTGGTCAGGCGCACCAATGCGATTCTGGGTAAGGGAATTGGGTACGCCGGCCCGTTGGAAGCCGACGCCCGGAAAACCGGCCTCTATTATTAACCTATGATTTCTAATTTATTTTAGTTAGAAAAGCCAAATTATTTATTTATTTAAACCCAACCCAAATAAATCGGACCGAGTTTCTATTTGGAAAATTATTTAATCGTCCCAATCAGATCTAATTATCACATAGCAATTATTCAAATTAAAGCAATTAAATCAAAGCAATTAAACCAAATAAATAAAAGACCCGCTCTTGCCTTATGGTTCAAGGCGGGCGACAAACCGAATCAAAAATATTAAATGGAATAAATAAAAGACCCGCTCTTGCCTTATGGTTCAAGGCGGATAACAAACCGGATCCAAAAATATATATACAGATCAAATGAAAAATTAAATCCATAAACCAATAAAAATTCATACAAATAATAAAATAATAAAATTCATACAAATAAATATATATAATCACATTTTTATATTTTAAGCTCAATTAAATTATAATCTGTTCATAGTTGGGCATTCTCAGATTTATTGAAGAAATTAAACTTTATTTTTGTACAAAATTTATATTTTTTTATTTATTATTTCTGGAAAAATTGATGAATAGTACTGTTCATCGATGAACAAACAGTTACTATTCATCGATCATTTCTGGAAAAAAATGAATAGTGCATGAATAGTGTATGAACAGTATCAATTTCTGGAAAAATTAAGAACATTCACTGTTCATCGATGAACAAACAGTTACTGTTCATCGATTAAATTCTGGGAAAATTAAAAAACAGTTACTGTTCATTGAACAAACAGTTACTGTTCATCGATTATTTCTGGGAATATTGACGAACAGTTACTGTTCATCGATGAACATTTATGTGATTTTTGCCCAGAATCCATTTTTAAGTATTTTTTTACATTATTTCTTGTTCAAATGTAATTTAAGGATACATAAAATGGCCAAATATGAACAGAATATAATTTAAAGAAGCTTAAAATATTAAAATCACAAGAATATGTAAAAACACAAAAATATGTAAAAAAAAAATACAAAAAAACGTTAAAGAAATTACCTGATCCTCAGATTGAGGATTGTAAATGGATCAAGATCTCCAGAAGCTTTTTTCCAAGGATTGATATATTTTTTTTATCTTTTGATTTTTTTTGATTTTTATGATTTAAATCACCTAAAATTTATATCTAACACTAATTTCTCTTCAAATCAATTCATAATAATTTTTTGGAGAGAAATTGAGCAACACAGTATATTGTTTAGGGTTTTTTTTGCCGTTTGTGGAGTTGTGAAAAATTGTGTGTGCTGTTGTGTGAAAATTGTGAGAAAGAGATAAATTTATAGAGCTAGGTTAACACTGTAGCACACGTACACTGTAGCAAACCAAAACTGTAGCACACGGCTACTGTAACAAACCGAATACTGTAGCACGCGGCTACTGTAGCACGCGGCTACTGTAGCACGCAGCTACTTTTTCTTTTTCTTTTTTTTTTTTTTTTTTTTTAAATTAATTAATTTTAATTTTAATTAATTAATTTAATTTAATTTTTTAATTAATTAATTAATTATTTATTTATTTATTTATTTTTTTATAAAAATCCTTGGATGAAAAGACTTCTAAATACCATTAATTCATTTATCCTCGTGTCCTCATCGGATCAGGCGGGGCATAAAAACACGCGTCAACAATACCCAGTATACTTTTATTTTCATTTTCACATTTAATGTGATATTTTGTATAAATAATCAATAAAGCTGAGAATTTTAATAAGTCACGAATAGTTCCGTCACGTAGCTAGGGGTTCTGTCACGCGACTGTTCTTCATAGAACAGCTGCGTGACGCAACTGTTCATATTTCCAGTAATATAATAAAAGTTCCGTCACGCGACTGTTCTTCATAGAACACCCGCGTGACGCGACTGTTCTAAAGTTCCAGAATGAATAAGGAGAGTTCCGTCACGCGACTGTTCTTCATAGAACACCCGCGTGCCGCGACTGTCCTAAAATTCCAGAATAGTTTCCTTATTTCATTTTAATTTCATGTTACTAAGTAGATTTTAGTCCTAACTCAGAAAATAATCAATTATGGGCAAACTTAGTTTTAATCAAACTGGATCAATTAATTATTAATGATTATGAGATTTTTTTTAGGATTTATTTCTTTTTGTTTATTATTAATTATATTATCAAATTCGGTTTGTGGCCCGCCTTTAACCATAAGGCAAGAGCGGGTCTTTTATTTTATTTGATATGTATTATGGATGGATGATGGATGATATGATTTATTTGTGATGAATGCAATGAATGGACCTAATTGGGGCAATTAATTAATTTTCCACATAGGAGCTCGGTCCGATTTAATCGGGTTTGGGTTTAAATAATTGGCTTTTCTAAAATAAAATCAAATTAGAAATCGTAGGTTAAAGAGACCGGTTTTCAGGGCGTCGGCTTCCAACGAGCCGACGTACCTAATTCCCTTACTTAGAATCTCATTGGTTCTTTTGACCAGTTTTTCAAAATAAGAGGCCTTAAATAATATGGGTTAAAATGGAGTCATTTTTATAAAATTAAAAATGGAAACGGTCCCATTGCCGAAATAATGGGTGGCGACTAAGAATGATTTATAAGACCGATCTATCGGCATTCGCATCCAAAAAGGTTTTTTGTCACTGCCTTTTTCAAATAAATATTTAAATACTCGAGCAAAAAAGTTTGATTTTCTCCGGGGGGAAAACAAACCAACAATTAACAAAGTAAATTATCATTAATGTTAGACAAACAGCAATACAACTTCTCATTTAATTATTATTAGTAATATTCAAGTGGGAGGGATGGGATTATTACAATTAAAAAAGAAAATGATAATTACATAGAGAAAGTATTTATTTTGACAGTGTCCAATGCGACCTTACCACTTTGAAAACACTGGAAGTTAATGCTAGACTTATTATCTATTAATATTAAAATAAAGTTTGAATAAAATTTAAATATAAATTTTAGTTAATTTAATATGTTTAAAATCTAAACACTCAATTGTAAATTAGAACCACCGATCCAAACAGCAAGCCAGTAAAGCAAAAAAGGAGACGGGTCAGACCAGAATGGCAAGACAAGATCAAGCCGAAGTCCAAAAGCAGCTACATGCAGGTTTCTTGGAAGTAGTACATTACCCTTAGTGGTTAGCAAACATAGTCCATGTGCTTAAAAAGGATGGGAGATTAAGGGTCTGTGTTGACTACAGGGATCTAAACAAAGCCTCGCCCAAAGATGACTTCCCACTTCCACACATAAATGTTTTGATCGACAGTGCTGCTGGAATAGGATGTTATTCTATTATGGACGGATTCTCCGGGTACAACCAAATCTTGATGGCCTTAGTGACAAGCATAAGACTGCCTTCATTACTGATTTTGGGACTTTCTGCTATAGGGTGATGCCATTCGGATTGAAGAACGCCGGGCAACATATCAGAGGATAGCGACAACATTATTTCATGACATGATCCATAAAGGATTGGAGGTATATGTGGACGATATGGTGATCATGAAAAAAATGCAGGAAGAACACACGAAGATGTTGGAAAAGTTCTTCGCACGGGTCAAACAGTACAACTTAAGACTCAATCCCAAGAAGTGCGTATTTGGAGTAACGAAAGGGAAATTGTTAGGTTTTGTTGTAGGACCTCACGGGATTGAGGTGGACCCAGACAAAATAAAAGCCTTTCAGGGTATGGAATCGCCAAGAACAGAACGTCGGGTGAGAAGCTTCTTGGGAAAAAATTCAGTATATCAGCAGGTTTATTTCTAGGTTATCCATCACTTGCGCTCCGATCTTCAAGTTGCTTAAGAAGAATCAACCAGTTAGATGGAACGAGGACTGCTAGACAGCCTTTGACCATATAAAGGAGTATTTGATGAATCCACCAGTGTTTAGTTCGCCTAGACCAGGAGAGCCTTTAATTTTGTACCTATCTATAGAGGATGCAGGAGTTGGAGCTATGTTGGCACAACCAGATGCTGCTGAAAAAGGCCATCTATTACATCAGCAAGAAATTACTGCCTATCGAGGAGAAGTATAATTTGGTAGAGAAAATGTGTATGGCAGTGGTGTGGTCAATAAAGAAATTGAGGCCTTACTTTGATTCCTTCAGGGTTACTTTCGTTTCTAAAATTGATCCTATAAAGTATCTTTAGAAGACACCTACTCTAGAAGGATGGCTGTCCAAATGGCTAATTCAGATGTCCAGTGTAGATGCAGAGTTTGTCACGAAGAAGACGGTCAAAGGTCGGGTTGTGGCAGAATTCCTGGCTAAGAATCCAATCGTAGATGATCAATCATGGGAATTGGAATTTCCAGATGAACATTTGTTATGTGTTGAAACAGGGGTCTGGAAATTGTACTTTAATGGGTCAACCAACAGAAATGGAGCTGGAGCTGGTATCATGATAGAAGCACCCAACGGCGAGGTGACAATAATGTGCAAAAGATTGTTGTTCCCAGCACCAACAATATGGCTGAATATGAAGCGTGTATCATGGGGATTGAGGCTCTTCTTGCATCAGGCGCTAAGGAAGTCGAGGTGATAGGAGATTCACTGTTGGTTATCGAACATGCTAACGAGAGATGGAAAGTGGAGGAAGAAAGGTTGAAACCCTATGTTGAGTACTTGTTGAAGAAGGCAGCACTCTTTGATAAGACCACTTTTACTCACATAGGAAGAATTCATAACAGAATCCCAAATGCTTTGGCAAACATGGCGTCAGCTTGGCAGGATTTGAGTAAAGTCCCAAAGAAGCCATTTCTCATTACCGCAGCAAATATCCCCTGCTATGAAGAACATTTTGTGAACCAGGTTGAGTCAGAGGAAGAACCTTGGTTTACGAATATTCTGCGGTCATGAAAAACGGAACCTTTTCTGATGATGCAACAAAGTAAGATCGTTCGGTTCTAAGGAAAATGGCTTTAAATTATGTCCTGGCCGATGGTGAACTATATAGGAGGGCCTGGGACGGAATGCTGCTAAGATGTGTAGGTAAGAAGGAAGGAGAAGAGATTATGAAGAAAATCAATGAGGGCGTCTGTGGTACTCATTTGAGTGGAATGAGTTTGGCTAGAAAGATCATGAGGCAAGGCTACTTTTGGGTGCAGATGGAAGGTGACTGCATCAACTATGTTCGTCATTGTAAAGCTTGCCAGTATCATGATAACAAAAGCCATTTGCCTGCTGTTGAACTCCATCCAACAACTCCTTCTTGGCCTTTTTCAGTATGGGGTATAGACATCATCGGCAAGATCACACCAGCAGCATCGAATGGTCATCAATATATTTTGGTTGCAGTAGACTACTTTTTTAGACGGATTGAAGCTCAATCCTATAAAACTTTGACTGCCAAACAAGTGGCTAGATTCATTGAACAGAATATTTTCTGTCGCTATGGTGTTCCTCATCACATAGTCACGGACAATGGTTCTCACTTTCAAGCAGACGTCGGCCAGTTGTTATATAGATATAAGGTTGGACATCACCATTCTTCTCCTTATCGACCTCAAGCTAATGGTGTAGTGGAAGCCGCCAATAAGGAGATTAAGAGAATCCTATCCAAAATGTGCGAGAAGTATAGAAGCTGGGTTGAGAAACTTCCTTTCGCGCTCTGGGGGCATCGCACTGCTTGCAAGTCAGTGAATGGAGCTTCTCCTTTCGAACTTGTACATGAGATGGAGGTAGTGTTACTTGTAGAGCTTGAAAAGAAGTCTCTCAGGGTTCTTGTGGAAGCTAGTCTGACCGAAGAAGAATGGGTCAAGAAAAGGTATGAAGATCTGGCGCTTTTAGATTGCAGAAGATTGAACGCCAGGTTTCAGGATCAGATGAGAAAGAGAAGGATTGCTCATTTCTACAACAAGCGGGTACATCCAAGGGCTTTGAAAAATGGAGATTTAGTATTAATCAGATTGTTAGACCACGAATCCCAGAGTCATCCTAGAAGGAAATTCAGACCCAACTGGAATGGACCGTTCAGAATTCAGAAGTTATTGGCCAAAGGTTCCGCTGAATTGGTCACTATGGAAGGGAACCCTTTTAATCAGATCGTTAATCAAGACCAGATGAAAAGGTTCTATGTCTGAAGTGATGATTTCCATTGAAAAAAAAGGGATAAAAAGGGTTAGGTTGAAAACCCGAAAGGGCGACCTAGGCAAGAAGTAAGCTCGCTAGGTTGAAAACCCATAACGGGAGACCTAGGCAAAAGTTAGAGCATAAAAAAAAAAGGATTAACGCGTGGTGCTCAGTTTAAATGCGAAATCTATGCCATGCGTTCGTGACACGTTTGCAACTGGTTGCTTAATGCCATCAATCTGGCTAGAAGGAGAATAGGCGAATGAGTAGTTAGGATGAACAACCATTGTATTAAAATAGTTTTTCTTTACTTCTGTGTAATGTTGAAAGAAGTGAAATCAATAAAGAGCTTGAATTTCAAATTTTTCTTCCCTTTTGTTTCTGCGGTATGAGTGATGATTACAAGACCTTCCTCTCTGCCTGTTTGATCGGAATTCGAGATGTCTTGGCTGCTGGTCTTGCCTGAGTAATGGATTCTTTTAGACAATAATCAGGAGAACAAATGCCATTTTCTCGGTGATTTCCTTGGAAAGATTGATAAAAAAAAACCATGGATAAAACCTTAGCACTTAGTAGGTTCATGCATACATGAAGGAGTTGCATATGTTATTTTTGTGTGAATATTGCAGGTGATAAAATGGTCACCCCACTTTTTTAATCAAGATGTAAGCTTTTGTCTTTAGTCAAAACGATCCGCTTTTATGTGCTTTCATTTATTGACCTAGGGGCAAGAGGCCCAAGTGCTAACTCAACAAATAATTTCGAAAGAAAAAAATTTGTTGTCTTTTGTTGCCTCTGTGTGCAGAAAGCAGGAACCAATAAAGACAAGGACTACCAGAGATATTCATTGAAAAAAGGGGAATACATTAATTGGGAGCTCATGGCCCCCCAGAATACAGGAAACTGAATGGAAAAAAGAGCAGTAGCAATAGCATTCATTTCGGTGAGTGAACCATCAGACACCAACCACTTCAAGACCCAGTTTCATTACTGGGAGTAAAACCAGTCAACATATTCAGGTGTCACGGTGTCCTGATTCACCCCTTGACCTAGGTGCCAGATGTTTCGGTTTCGCCAACGGTCAGCTAGATTGGTCAACAGACTCTGCATCATGGGACCACTTTCGAAGTTATGGATTCTGGGAACGCGCTGTACGACATCATACTGACGGTTAATCCTGTTTAGGAAGTAGGCCATGGAACGATCAAGACTGGCATATAGCACATAATTGAGGTTCATGCTCCCGGCTGTGACCAGTCTAATCCTCCACCAAGGACAAGTCCACCTGATCACAGGGTTGTCTCCAAAATCAAACTGTCCTCAGAAGCGAGGCCGAAAATTGGCAGGGCCATAAGTTGGAATCAAACGAGCTAGGACCGGAGGAATCAAGCTCAGCTTATCCAAAGCCCAGGCTTGCAACAACATCGGGCAACCTCGATGGTGAACATTAAAGTTGGTAACATGAAGGACAATATCCCTAATCCAGCACATGGTCTCTCCCATGATCATCATAAAGACGGTGTGACGGTACACCTGCATATCACGGACAACAGTCAACAGTCGAAAATCTCCAACTCTAGGTTGGCGGTTCTTCATGGCATACATATTCAACAGCAGGAAACAACAAGCTCGAACCCAAGAGGGGTTCGCATCCATGGGCAGAACTCTGGTCAAGAAAGGTTCTAAGGGAAGAGCTTGATCCGGGTCTATTCCATTAGGAAGATAAACCGGGCATAGAGCTGCGACCTCGGTCAAATCATATCTAGGGCCTGGGGGCAAAGCGGGAGTCTCATTTTGTTCAGGGTGATGACCCATCACGACACACATTTCCTCGTAGGTCGGAGTTACTTCAGAATCTTCAAATCAGAAAACCATGGTGTTAGGGTTGAAGTACATGACAAGCCAGGACAAGAAACTATGGTCAGGCTTCAAGTCTTTGAAGTATTTCAGCCAGGCTAGTTGGTTCATGGGGTGAACTTGCCACAGGTCATCAGTAATGGATTGAACAAAAGATGAAACTTGATTTCTGAAAGCCATGGAGGGAAGGGATTATTGAAAAAAAAAAAAGGGGTTGTGTTGAATGCTGGGGAATGAAGAGAACGAAGAGGGAAACTTCTATTTATAGGAGTGGAAAGGCTTCAGTGAATGCGACGCAAACACCATCTGGCATGGTACTTATTGTTGATGGTGGTTGGATGGGCATTTATGTGTAGACCACTCCGGTAGTTGGGCATTTATACTTGCATTAATAAGATGGACAACTCTTACAATAGGATGGTTGAGCATTTATGTCCGCATTAACCAAGCCGGACCACTCCTGTAAATGAGTGGGACATATCCTTTTTCTTTCTGTGGTTTTTGTTTAGTTCTTGTTTTATTGCTTTTTGTCCTTTGTAAAGTAAGGTAGACGGGCATTCATGCCTGCATTAACCAAGTGGACCGCCCTGGCAGGTAAATATTACGTTTCATTTTTGTTTTTGATTAATTCTTATTTTATTTTCCTTTGTGCAATAAATTGGTTGAGCATTTACGCCTGCATTAACGAGATGGACCACTCTTGCAAGTAAGTGGGGTACTTCCATTTTGTGTTTTTGTGTTTTGTTCATGCAGGAATAAAGTGAAGTCTCAAAAATTGTAAATAATAAACATGTAAATAATACTGTAATAAATGAAATGTAAATAATATTGTAAAATAAATGTAAAAAAACTGAAAATGTGCTCCGAGGAGCTATAAGATGTCACAAAAATGCAATCAAAAATGGAAGAGGACCGGTTAACGTCGCCTCCGACTGGGACCCACTGCCGCCTGCCCGACAGAGGATGGTGGAGGTGTCGGAGCATCGTCAGATGAAGAGCCATCATCATCATCATCCTCCTCCTCGGAGAAGTCCAAAGGAATCCCCTCCACCTCCAGTCTAGTCTGGAGCCTATGAACCTCCATCTGGAGACGAGCAACAGCATCAGACTGACGGGACTGATGTCTCCATAGCCTGCCAATCTCTAAATCCTGTGGAAATAAAAAGAGGAGAGGAGAAAGTTAAGAGGAGTATACAACGCAAAAAGCAAAGAGAAAGAGAATCATACCCTCTCGTGAAGCTTTAGACACAGCCTGGCAATGTAGAACCGGGCGAAGTAGAACCACTGGTATAGCTCCTGATATCTCTGAGCAGGCACATGCAAACGCAGAAAGGCATTCAATAAAAGTCCTCCAGGTAAAAATCTCCGACTTAGTAAATTTGTTTTTCTACTTACGTGTGTGGCATGCTCAGGATCCAGCTGTAGCTGTGGCGGAGCCTGCCTAAGGTCAGCTGGAATAGCGATGGCCGGTCCGAGGCCCAGAGTGGGGTCCAGAGCAACCTCCATGCCCGGAGGAAAGGGGACATCACCTAGCATGGCACCCGTAGGCCCAGCCGGAGCCTCAGCCTGCGCCTGCGCCCTATAGTACGCAGGGGTCCGATGTCTCCTCCTATCCTGCATTAAGTCAGAACAAACGCAGTTAATTACTTGGCCAAAATGTGGAAAAATCAAGACTGAGGGCAAAAGAGCTACCTGAGAGTACTCCCGAACCTCCGGCAGTCTGGCCTGCAACCGGGTGGTGAAGTAGGAGGCATAGTCACCAACCGTCAAATAGGCATTAGCAGGAAAGCCATCATGCTCCAGCAACATGTCCTCTGGAGTCATACCCTCCAAGATGCACATTGTGAATACTCAAATTTTGAGGCTCAGAAAGCCTATTTTCTCGGACTGCAAACAGTCCGGCCAGACCAGAGGACGTTCGGAAAGTTCACCGAAAGTATGCCAATATGGTACTTGAAACATCCAAAAAATTACGAGGATCGCAGAACTGGTCCCGGAATATTTTTTGGAGGTACGGAACTCCCAAAAAAGCCTTTGGAACGAAAAACTAGCAAGTCCGCTGGCCAAGGCGGCGGCGCCCGCCCTCCGGCCTGTTTTTTCCTATAAATACAGCTCCGATTCGTCATTTTTAGGCACTCAGTCTGTGTTGATGGACGCTCTCTTCTCCCCTACGCTTCTTGCGGTTCTATTACTGCTTTTTCTGCATTTAGTGCAGGCTTTTATTATTATGCTGTTGTGATTATTTGGTCACTTAAGTCAATTAATTCTAATTAATATTCCCCAAACGAGGAGCTTAATCTGGAATTTTCAAGCTGAAGCTAAGAAGCGGCCGCCAATTAACTCAGGTAATAACAAAACTCTGCCCATTTAATTTCAGCATTTTGTGCATATTCTCTTCTACTCCAATTCTGAATTAAACTGCTGCATAAATGCATTCACGTCATCAATTTGGCAAATAAACTGCCTCAATTAAATATGATTAAGCTTAAATGCCTGGTTAATTAATAATCGTGGTGTTAAAGCCTAAATCCGACAATATTGGCTAAAGTATCTAGTCAATTAATGACTATGGTATAATCGCCTTTATTTCGAACAGTCCGGCTTAAGTCCAATTAATCAATAATTGTGGCTAAATAGCCTTAATTAACCACGTTTTTTTCTTTTGGCAATAAATTGCCTATATTGCAATTCAATTGATCACTTTTGGCAAACAAATTGCCTATAAATAAGATTAACCATTTTTAGCGACAAATCGCTTAAATCGAAGCTTTGGCAAAATGCCTTGAATTAATCAATCTTTTGGCTAAAAGCCTTAAATCAATCATTTTGGCGAAAATCGCCCAATCAACACTTTTGGCAAACAAATTGCCTAAATCAACACATTTTGGCTAAAAGCCTTAAATCAATCATTTTGGCAAACAAATTGCCCAAATCACATCAACTTTTGGCAACAAATTGCCTAAATCAATCTTTTTGGCTAAAAGCCTTAAATCAACACCTTTTGGCGACAAAAAGCCCAAACATCAATTTTTGGCAATAAATTGCCCAATCAAGCACCTTTTGGCAACAGATGCCTAAAACAGAAAATCAATCAATTCTTTGGCAAAATGCCTAAACAAAATGCACGAAGCATACACACACTCATGCATTAAGCATACCCATTCAAAGGCCTTTAAAAAAGGCCTATCGAACTACGTCGACTTTGATCTTCCATTCAAACGGAAGTACGTAGGCACGTTTCGGATTTAACCCCGAGCGGCAAGTCGAAATCACTTAAACATTTCATTGGTCCAATTACATCATTTACCTTGCAAAGCATTCATTCATTGGTTAGTTCATCAACATGACATGGTCTCGGGATCCACCTCGGGTTCGTAAACTATGCCTTAAACATTGGGATAATTAATCTAGTAATTAGGTTAATTAAAATTGGAGTCAACTTAGGGTTTTTTCCTAGTTTACCCTAAAATAATTAAACAAGGTGGCGACTCACACATTCACGTGCATTTGTGCCCTAAGTCATATTCATTATATGCTAATATTTGGGGGAAGGGGTTCACAGTTTGGTGACTTCACTGGGGAGATCATGTAATCATTTTGCATAAAGTGGACTACGATTGTTGTGTAAACTAACCTGCCCTTCTTTAGGGTATTATTTTACTATGCTTGGTTTTGCAAGGTACCCCAACAAAGATTAAGTATTCTTTCTTTAAGAATGCTTAATAAGGAGAATTTGGACCTAATTGAAATTTACTTTAAATCATTTAAATTTGTTTATTTATTTACACGAATTGAGAATCCTTTTCTACATTGCATAAAAAACGAATTTCAAATGAATTTCTTCTCTTCCGTTCAAATTTCTGAGTCTGGATAGCAAGTAGCGCTGATCGGAAAGTCTCCTTGATTATGCCGACGGATAGCCAAAGCGTCCTCCCTATTACCCAAAACCATCCCTAATCCTTTTGGGGGTGGCCCATGAGTATGCGTACTGTCGGACCCATGCGAAACTCCTTGTTTCACATGTTGTTAGGTATATCCATGCTCAAGGTTCAAGGGTCCCTTTATAAGCCTATTTTCTATTTGTGTCATAGCCTATAGTACCTATCCTTTAGGGCTGTATGTAGCCAATGCTTGAAGCATCTCATTAAAACGGATTATGACGTGTTGTTGTGCGCATTCACGACATATCATAAACATTGAATAAACACAAAAAGAACACAAAACATTCTTTTGTTTTTTTTTTAGTCATGCACAGTTGGACAAAGAGTCGATCTACCTCACATCAGCTACCCTGATACACGAACCACTATACCCTAATCCAATTACCCTTATACTAACAGGTACCCACTATTCAAGTGCCAACATCAGTGCCAGTCACACCTACGGTACCATCCCCAACATCGCCAGCTTCACCAGCTTCACCAGCTACACCAGCTTCACCTACAACTCCAACAACCCCACCTGCATCAATGGCATCAATCTCTGACATCCAAAACCTTATGAGCCAACTGGAGAAGATAAAGGGCCAGCCTCTCTTTCAGGTCAACCCTGAGAATGCCAACCTGCCCCTCTCAGGATTTCAATATGACACAGTACAATGCATAGAGGGAAAAACTGCAAACTCTCGAATTCTCTTTGATTTCGGGACGATGAAAATAAACTGCATAGTGCCTTTGATGCTGAAAATGTCCTACCTGCCAGGAATGGTTATGGCAAGGTCCGGAAAGACATACCCCGCACTGCAACTTGGGAATGTCCAATGAATAAAGGGACTTTTGGGCTAGGATATGAGCCCACTGATGAAGACCTGGCTGGAAGGACCAGGAGAAGAAGGAGAAAGACACAGATGCGGCCATACTTTTTGACTTTGAATGGTCACTTCTGCAAACCAGGAGAAACGATTCCTTATCGTGGCTTCCAAGAACCATTTTACTGCCCGACTGCTAAGAAGATGCTGCCCGGGTTAAAAATATTTTCTGATGTCTGGGGCAACAAGCCCGAAACAATAACTGAACTGGAAGTGGAAGACTTCATGCAGCCCAGTCTCTTTGACGAGGTTGCGGTCATTACAGGAAATAATGGGAACCAAGACCTGCTGAGCCTGATCAAGCCGTACAAAGGGCCTCTCACCAACTGGTACGCCGAGGAGGAGCGCACTGCTGATAAACCCCCTCCCGAGTCAAACCTAGAGTCAAAGTCTGTAATCAAGTCCTGTACTGAGTCTGAGTCTGACCCCGAGTCTGAAACCGAGTCAGAGTCCAGTTCTAGTTCTGAGTCGTCTGTGTCGGATTTAGAAAATCCAGACTTCAAATTTGATGTAATTTTCGAGGACGATTCCGTCCTAATCAATAAGAGCTTGCAAATTATTGGCTACCCCGCGTATCTATCTTTCTAAGCATTTCCAAGCAAAAATAATGAAAATCGAATAAATGAAATAAAAAATGAAAAAGAAAAAATAATAATTGGCAAAGAAGAAAATGAACATACATACATTGCATCTGACTGTGTGAACAGGGAACAGGTCATTGAATGCTTGAAGAAGTTTGCCGATTGCTTCATGTGGAAGGCAATTGATATCACGGGAATTGACCCGGCAATAGCGATGCACAAGATTCCAGTATACCCTGAGGCTAAGCCGGTAAAACAGAAGCTAAGAAGGCTAAAAACAGAATGGTCCTTGAAAATCAAGGAGGAAGTAGCCAAGCAACTGGAGAATAAGTTCATAGAACCCATTGCCTACCCGACGTGGTTAGCAAATATTGTGCCGGTGCCGAAGAAAGATGGCAAAGTCAGAATGTGTGTGGATTACCGGGATTTGAATAAAGCATGTCTGAAGGATGACTTCCTCCTGCCGCATATTGACTTGTTGGTGGACCGAATGGCTGGACATGAGATGGTCTCCTTAACCGATCTTGCTGTCGCATACAATCAAATAATGATGCATTTGCCAGACAAAGAGAAAACGGCATTCATCACGGAGTGGGGAACCTACTGCTATAGGGTTATGCCTTTTGGGCTCAAAAATGTCGGGGCAACCTATCAAAGAATGGCAACGACCATCTTCCATGACATGATTCACAAAGAAGTAGAAGTGTATGTGGACGATATGGTTGTTAAATCAAAAACAGCTAAAGAACATACAACAGCACTTGAGAAGTTCTTCCTTAGACTTCGAAAGTACAATTTAAAGCTCAACCCGGCGAAATGTCTGTTTGGAGCTACATCCGAAGTATTTTTGGGGCATATGGTCAGTCGGAAGGGCATAGAGATTGACCCTCCAAAGCCATTCTGGAAATGCCGGCACCGAAGACGGAAAAAGAAGTTCGGGGTTTCCTGGGAAGGCTACAGTACATCAGCCGGTTCATCAATCAATTGGCCAATACTTATGGTCTGATTTTTAAATTACTCAGGAAAGGAGTAGCCATCAAATGGAATGAGGATTGTCAGAAAGCTTTTGACCAAGTCAAGCAATATCTGTTATCCCCGCCAGTTTTACAGCCAGAGCAACTCTATATTCCTTAGTGTATGGTATGGAAGCAGTGTTGCCTATTGAGCTGGAAGTTCAGTCGGCGAGGATTATTCGGGAAAGCCAGATCAGCGAAGCAGATTGGGCTAAGAGTTATCATTTGCAACTCTTGGGTATGGATGAAAAACGATTGCAAACGATCCACCAAACTCAAGTTTACCAGAGAAGAATGGCACGGCATTTTAATAAGAAGGTCAAAGACCGAAAACTGGAAGAAGGTTGTTTGGTCCTGAAGGAAATTAGACAGCCAATCATAGACCCACGTGGGAAGTTTCGTCCTCATTGGGTTGGACCCTATGTGTTGAAAAAAATATTGTCTAGCGGAGCCGTCATTTTGACTGATTTGGATGGTTTGGAATTCACGAATCCATGTAATTTAGATCAGTTAAAAAGATATTTTGTATAATAAACATTTCATAATGTAAAAAAGAACTACATTAGACCTGATTCTCCTCGGAAAAAAGAAATTATGTATCGGAGATATGTAGGCAACCCTCTTTGGGCGCGGTCTAAACATTAATGAAAAAATCATTTCATAATTCATTCTTCTTTGCCAAAAAAAAAAAAAAAAAAAAAAAAAAAACAAAACAAAAAAAAGAAGAGGAAAGAAAAGAAAAAAAGAGAAAAACCCGCTAAGTCGAAAACCCGAAAGGGTGGCTTAGGTAAAAGTCGGGGCCCGTTAAGTTGAAAACCCGAAAAGGGCAGCTTAGGCGAAAATGGGTAGCTCGCTAAGTTGAAAACCCGAAAGGGCGGCTTAGGCAAAAATTAGAGCTTGAATAAATAAAGTTGGAAAATGCTTAGAAAGCTTAAAAGTCAAATGACATTCCCAATTAAAGCAATAAAGTCAAACAGTCCGAAGTCAAGCAGAAAGCAAAAGAGTCCAAGAAAAATAAATAAATAATGAAGTCTAAGTCCAAGTGCAAAAAAAAAAAAAAACAAAACATACATCCAAAGCCAAAGAACAAAATCCAAAATCCAAAGTCAAAGTCCCAAATAAAAAGTCAAAAAATGTCAAAATAAGGGAAAAACAACAAAAGTCCAAAAGCCTATAAGAGTCTAGGTGTCCCGTCGCCTCCGTGGGGCAACATCCTCCGAGTCATCCCTAGCTGCTGAAATCTCTCCAACCTCGCTTGTCCGGGGAGCCAACACAATCTCCTCATCAGTCCCAACCTCATTATCAGCGTCAGCCTGAGCCCAACCTTCAAGTGCGCTAAGCAGTACGTTCCTCCTTGGCCTTTCAACCGACCAGACAACGGCAATGAACCAGGTCCGATACTCAGGAGAAGTCTGAACACCGGCAGGATTAGGTAAAGGCCTAACCATGTGATGGTCTCTAGCCCAGGCCTTAAGGATGGCTCGGGTAACACCCGGAGTAATAACTGAATCCGCAGAAGTGCCATCCACAATCAGAACAGTCTGGTCTATCCCCATCTGCCTTAAAACGCGCGAAGCGCAGTACCACGTGCAATGTGTAAGGCCTAGCAGGTAAACTCGGGTGTGGCGGAAGCTAACCTGGATAAAGCGGGTGATATCATACCAGGAAATGTACCACAGTACCTCATTTGGACCCAACTCAATCAGCCATGAGGTCCATGCATCAGTAGATGGATGAGTGATCAGGATCCTTCGCATACGATACTGAGAGGGGTTATAAGGTAGGAAAGTAGGAGCAGCAACCACTTGGAGGTGGTCCTTTAACCAAACCTGAGTATAGATCCTTTCTATTACGAAGGAATGAACCAAAAGAAAGAAGAGACAATAAGCAATAGGAGATAGGCCATACCTCCCCAAATTGATCTTTTCTACCTTGGAGAGACTCTTAGTCCAATTGTGCATGCTGTGGTTATAAAAAGGGATTCATTTTTGAAAAAAAAAAAAAAGATCAGAAATTGAAAAGAATTGAAAATTGAAATTGAAAAAAAAATCCCGTTTTCTTACAAATCAAAGTGGATAATCATGCATACATATAAAATTTTCAGTACTAACCAAGTGCAGGTATAGTCAAAGTTCAGTACAGAAATACAGGCAAGGAAAAAAAATAGGAAAAATCTAGCAACCATGGCATCAGCGACGGGGCCTCCTCCTCCTCTGATCATCAAAGGCCCTCAGAGTCCAGGACGAAGAAAGTTCTTGCTGCATCCCAAGCATCAGCTCCATCATCTGACTGACCAAGCCGTTAGGAACCTGGAAATCATACAAAAAACACAGGTCAATATCAAATCTCTTATGAATCCTTTTTGTGAGAGATTTATCAGTCATTACCTTATTAATGTCCTCGGGAGGAAGATCCAAGCGATCCACATTCTCCAGGGCGACCTCTCGAAAAGCTAGAGTGCCGTCAGGAGTATGGTAGGAAATGCTGTATGGAAGACGTAGGTTGGCCAGGCCTGGATGAAGCGGCCCGATAGCCTCTGAGATGGCTCGGGGAGCCCTGGAAGGACCTGACGGGCGACTAGGCCCAGCCTGAGATGGGCCCTCAACCGGAGTGGAAGAAGAAGGATCAGTTTGGGGCCTCCTCCTTGGAGTCCTGGTCGAGAGGCCCGAAGCCCGAGAAGAATGTGTGTTAGGAGGCTGGGGAGGTGCCTGAAAATCATCAAACCGAGATCCGATAGGCTGCATCAGAAACATCTTGCAGAACTCATCATAATCTCCTCCCAGAATGAACTCCACATATGGGAAGCCCTCAATATGAGCATCGGTAAGCGTCATCTGCTTTCCTGCTCTAATGTCCTTGGGATGGGGATGAGGGACGGAGCGGCAGCCTCTGATCTGAAAGTCTACTCTCTCGCCTAGATAATAGCGTCTCAAGACGGGATGTGACAAGACAACCCTCCGCCGGGACAAGGCCTCTGATCGCTGGAAATGGGGGTCAGCCTCAATCCAACTTTGAAGACGGGCATTCATCGTCCCCGCCTCAACCTATGAAAGAAGCAAATGTGTTAATAAATCCTTTTTATTTTCACATACTTAAAAAATTACAAGACACTTACCTGCTCCACGGTGCAAGTATCGAAGAAGGTCTGCAGGTCCCTTAACGACTTTTTGCTTCGAACAGTTTGGAGGTTTGTTCGGTACCACCTCCAAGCCAAAGGTACCAGCCCTAATCTAAGATCAGCATGAATCAACTCCGGGCGAGTGTAAGGAAAGTACTCAAATGCCCAAGTCTGCAAAACAGAAGCAAGAATCAGTGAGGGAAAATCAATAAATAAACAGAAAAACACAGAAAGGGAGAATGTTCTTTACATTACCTCCCAAAAGTAGTAGGTCCCGCCGAGTTTATAGTGGCCCCGACTCAGATCACACATGTCATCATACATGCAGCTCAGAATAGCGCCGGCCCAGTCGTACTCCTCAAGATGGGCCAGATTTTCCAAACTCTTCAAGATGGAAGGATTAAACTTATCATTCCTGTTGGACTAGAAGGTCGAAGCGAACAGCAGCAACAAAGTGAATCTGGTCACCTGAGTACACGTCAGCTCTCCCTGCCTGTATCTAGCATAAATGTCGGGGGCCTGGAGGGATAACCAGCGTCTGGAAACGCTCAAAATGGGAGTAGTAGAGCTTGGCCCGACAATCCGGGGCAGGTCGATCCCTATCAGCTCAACCATCCGATCAGGAGAGACCTCAGTCCTCCAGTCATTATACAGCTCGATCGGCCGAATGCCAAAAGGAATCCCGGAGATCACCAAAAAATCAGTGGGGGTCATTGTCATCTCACCCCAAGGGAAATGGAAAGTATTGGTGGTGTCCCACCATCTCTCGGCCAACGCGCCCAGTAAGTCCTTGTAATTGTGCCGAGCCATCTCCAGATGTCTTAAAAAGTCCAGATGAGAGGGGCTGATAATGGCTCCGACCAGGTTGTTGTGGTCGAGTATCTCGACCGGGATTTCAGCAACAGAGGTCTCACCTACGTCCAATCTAATGTGTGGATCCTAAAAGGTAAAGCAGTCTAAGAGTTATTCCTTGGTTCCTTACTAAGAGTAATATCTTAATTCTATCCTAGCATGCATGCTAATAAAATAGTAAGTGCAGAAACACAAAAAAAACATTCACAGTTTGGCCCCTAAGGCCCAAAAATTCGCAATTTGGCCCCAAAGGCCCAAAAATGTCCAATTTGGCCCCAAAGGCCCCAAAAATGCCCAATTTGGATCCAAAGGCCCAAAAGTTCACATTTTGGCCCCTAAGGCCCAAAAATGCCCAATTTGGCCCCAAAGGCTCCAAAAATGCCCAATTTGGCCCCAAAGACCCAAAAGTTCACATTTTGGCCCCTAAGGCCCAAAAATTTCCAATTTGGCCCCAAAGGCCCAAAAATGCCCAATTTGGCCCCAAAGGCCCAAAAATGCCCAATTTGGCCATAAAGGCCCAAAAGTTCACATTTTGGCCCCTAAGGCCCAAAAATTCCCAATTTGGCCCCAAAGGCCCAAAAATGCCCAATTTGGCCACAAAGGCCCAAAAGTTCACATCTTGGCCCTTAAGGCCCAAAAATTCACATTTTGGCCCCTAAGGCCCAAAAAAAGAAAGAAGAAAAAAAAAAGAAAAATAAATAAACAAATAAAAGTGAAAGGGAGCTTACCTGGGCGTAGACGCCAGTTACGGAGGCGTGAGTGTCAGCGTTCGCCGTGACATTGACTTCATCGAGGGAAATCCCCAGAGACTCTAGAAAATCCTCGTCGCTAAGATCTGAAGAAACCATGGAGGAAGGAAGCTTTGAAGCTTTGGAAATTGAGAGAATTTTGAGAGAGATCTTTGAGTTGGAAAGTTTAAAATGAAAGTAGAAGTGAAACTTCAGCTATTTATAAGGAAATAGCCAAAAGGCGGGTCTTCTGGACGCGTCCGATTTTCGCCTTCAAAATTTGTTTTTTAGACAACCACCGACTCCCATAAATCATTTTTATGGTTGCCGGTGGGGGGCAACTGTGAATACTCAAATTTTGAGGCTCAGAAAGCCTGTTTTCCCAGACTGCAAATAGTCCAGCCGGACCGGAGGACGTTCGGAAAGCTCACCGAAAGTATGCCAATATGGTACTTGAAACGTCCAAGAAATTACGAGGATCGCAGAACTGGTCCCGAAATATTTTTTGGAGGTACGGAACTCCCGAAAAAGCCTTTGGAACGAAAAACTAGCAAGTCCGCCGGCCAAGGCGGCGGCGCCCCCCGGCCACGGCGGCGGCGCCCGCCCTCCGGCCTGTTTTTTCCTATAAATACAGCCCCGATTCGTCATTTTTAGGCACTCAGTCTGTGTTGACGGACGCTCTCTTCTCCCCTACGCTTCTTGCGGTTCTTTTACTGCTTTTTCTGCATTTAGTGTAGGCTTTTATTATTATGCTGTTGTGATTATTTGGTCACTTAAGTCAATTAATTCTAATTAATATTCCCCGAACGAGGAGCTTAATCTGGAATTTTCAAGGTGAAGCTAAGAAGCGACCGCCGATTAACTCAGGTAATAACGAAACTCTGCCCATTTAATTTCAGCATTTTGTGCATATTCTATTCTACTCCAATTCTGAATTAAACTGCTGCATAAATGCATTCACGTCATCAATTTGGCAAATAAACTGCCTCAATTAAATATGATTAAGCTTAAATGCCCAGTTAATCAATAATCGTGGTGTTAAAGCCTAAATCCGACAATGTTGGCTAAAGTATCTAGTCAATTAATGACTATGGTATAATCGCCTTTATTTCGAACAGTCCGGCTTAAGTCCAATTAATCAATAATTGTGGCTAAATAGCCTTAATTAACCACGTTTTTTTCTTTTGGCAATAAATTGCCTATATTGCAATTCAATTGATCACTTTTGGCAAACAAATTGCCTATAAATAAGATTAACCATTTTTAGCGACAAATCGCTTAAATCGAAGCTTTGGCAAAATTGATAAGTGTAAATTTTATAGTGTTTTTAATATAGTTTTTATTAGAATTTTAGTAAGTTTTTACTTCTTTAATTTAATTTTAAATCACTTTTAGTATAATTGTGTTTAAAAGCTTCCTTGGTCTTTAATCCGCTTGATCTAAGAGAAAATTGCAGAAATTTGGCGCAGAAAAGAACTTTAGAATGCAAGGCACTCAGCTTCTAGCACGCCCAGCCCGTGCTGGAAGGCACGCCCGTGCTAGAAGCCAAGTAAACCAAAGGAGAGACAGAAGAGAGTACGGCCAGGCTGTGTCAAAAGGCACGGTCGTGCTACAATGGGACCAGGGCGTGTCAAGCATAGCACGCCCATGGCAACTCTAGACAGACTTCCAGAGAAGAGCACGCCCTGCCTGTGCTCTGTAGCACGCCCGTGTCTCAGTACTTCACCAGCCCGTGCTACCTAGCACGCCCCGTGCTTCACTAGCCAGACCTCCAGACTACAGCACGCCCAGCCCGTGCCATGAAGCACGCCCGTGCTGCCCAGGCGGAACCAGCGTGAATTTAATACGCAAATCAAGCCTTTCTCACATGGGCCGACTTCAGGGAGTTTCCTAAACACACTAAACAAGACCTGGACCTATTCTTGAAGAAAAAGGAGTCCTAATCAAGAAGAAATCAAGAGCCTAAACAGTTATGATCTCCTATAAAGGATTTTGTGCTAAATAAGGATTCTATTTTCCTAAAAGGAGTCAGACTTGCCTTCAGGATCTCTATATAAAGGGAGGAACTTCTCATAGTAGGGCATCTCGTTTTTATTTGTGCAACACTTTACATAATTCTCTTCTTCTCAAAGATTTCAAGCTTCAAATAATTGTGCTAAGATTCAAGGAAGCCATCAACATAGTTGTGATACAGTTTTTATTCTAAACTCTTCATCTTGTTTCTTTCTTTATTATTGTCTTTAAATATAATGAATGATTCAAGTATGATTGAGCTTAATTTAATTACTATGTCTAGCTAAACTTTTATACTAGGGATTTGATGTAATTTAATTCGACTCCAGCTTATAATATTAGATTTATTTTTCTTTGTTCTTGTTATAACTTATTATTGTGCTTAAGGCTTCCGGGCAGAAAAATTCCCCTGGATTGAATTATTTCAATAATCACATTCGGGACAAGGGTTATTGATATGAACAAGGTAATAATTTACTTGAGAATATTAACTTGATGTGGAAACTATATGGTTTGACTCAAGGGGGGCTTTCATAAGTTAATAAAGTATTAAGTTGTGAATTCATAAAACAACCATAAAACCTAATGATCTGATTCATGTTTAATTTCACTATTAAGATAGGTGATTAAATTGGATTAGAATAGCTAACAATAAATCGGGAGAGCTTGTTAGTAACCTTAGGGTTGTTTTCTCCTACTTGAACAATTAAACTTGATTAATGAACTAATAGAATAAGCTGGATAGAATTAAATGAAATCAAATTCCCTAGTAGCTTAATCCCCTGATTTCTTTTCACCTAAATTTTGTGTTTGATCTCTTTTACTTTGAATTTTATTTACTTTACAGCGAATTCCTTTTATCATCGTCTAAATAATAATAGGTTACCATAATTTTGGTAATTGATAAACAATCCCTATGGATACGATACTTTCTTACTCTATATTACTTGTTGCGATTTCGTACACTTGCGAAAAAAAAAGCTGTCAAGTTTTTGGCGCCGTTGCTGGGGATTTGCGTATCAATATCAATACGAATTACCCTGTTATTAATTTAGACACTCTTTCGTTTTTATTTAATTTTCTTTTAAGTGCTGTTCCAGGTGTTTTATGCAAAGATCAAGGACGACTGAACCTCTAGTCTTTGACCCAGAAATTGAAAGAACCTTTCGTAGGGACAACGCTGCAAGAAAAGCAAGAGAAATAAAACTCGAACAACAAGCAGACATGGCCAACGAAAACGAAAACAGAAACGAAAACGTAGTTGGACCACCACTTCAACATCCGATCCGTACCTTAAGGGATTATACAACACCTAATCTGAATGGGACAACCTCAAGTATTACAAGACCTAGGGTAGAAGCTAATAACTTTGAGATTAAACCTGCAATTATCCAAATGCTCTCTACCTCGATCCAATATGGAGGTTTGCCTAGTGAAGATCCTAATGCTCACATCACCAATTTTTTGGAAATTTGTGACACATTCAAACAAAATGGTGTTTCTGAAGATGCAATCAAGTTGAGGCTTTTTCCTTTTACTCTTAGGGATAAAGCTAGATCATGGTTACAATCGTGTCCCGCTGGAAGTTTTACCACATGGGACGAATTAGCTCAAAAATTCCTAGCTAAATTCTTCCCATCCTCAAAAACCACCAAGCTGCGTAATGAGATAATGACATTTGCTCATCATGATCAAGAGAGCTTGTACGAAGCTTGGGAAAGATTCAAGGACTTGCTAAGGAAGTGCCCGCATCACAGTTTGTCCAAGTGGCTACAGGTACAAACTTTTTATAATGCATTATCTCCTAATATCAAAATCACTTTAGATGCAGCTGCAGGTGGATCCTTTGAAAAGAAAGGTATTGATGAAGCATATGAGTTGATAGAGGAGATGGCAACCAACAGCCACTACCAAAACAATACCGAAAGGAAAAGAACCGCAGGAGTCTATGAAATAGACGCCATTACAGCACTCAATGCCAAGGTAGATAACATGGTAAGGAAATTGGACATGTTAACCACTAATCCTGTGAATTCGATTATGCAAGTGTGTGATAGGTGCAATGGACTACATGGAATTGGGGAATCCATCATGGACTCCTTAAATCCGCAGACTTTGGAGCAAGTGAACTATGTGATGAATCAAGGAAGAAAGAATTACCCTTATTCAAATTCATATGATAACAGGTTAAGGAATCATCCTAACCTATCTTATGGTAATCCTAACAATGCCTTGAATGCACCCCCAGGGTTCCACCCTCCAGAAAAGAAATCTCATGATGACCTCCTCACTGCCCTCTCCAAATCACACATGGAATTCATGAATGAAACCAGGGAGAACCATAAAATCCAGCAAGCTGCAATCAGGAATTTGGAGATTCAGTTAGGGCAGTTCGCAAACATGATGGCATCTCGACCTCAAGGTACGTTACCTAGCAATACTGAAAAGAATCCAAAAGAACAAGTGCAGGCTATCACCTTGAGGAGTGGCAAACAATTAGATGAACCACTGAGGAAAGAAAAGGAGGAAAAAGAACAATCAAAAGTGCCTATCATTGATTTAGAGGAAAAAGAAAAGGTAAAACCCTATGTTCCCCCTGTTCCCTTTCCACAAAGATTAAAGAAAGCACAAGATGACAAGAGCTTCCTCAAGTTTCTGGATGTGTTTAAGAAGCTTCAAATCAATATTCCTTTTGCTGAAGCTCTTGCTCAAATGCCTAGCTATGCTAAATTCCTAAAAGATATCTTGAGCAAGAAACGAAAAATTGATGATAAAGAAACAGTGATGTTAACTGAGGAGTGCAGTGCAATTATCCAAAACAAACTGCCTCCAAAGTTAAAAGATCCAGGAAGTTTTTCTATCCCTTGTAACATTGGTAATCTTGACTTTGAAAAGGCTTTGGCAGATTTAGGTGCTAGCATTAATCTTATGTCCTATGAAGTTTTTAAGATGCTAGGTATGGGAGAGCTCAAACCAACAAGGATGTCTTTGCAATTAGCAGATCGTTCAATTAAATATCCTAGAGGGATTGTAGAAGACGTGCTTGTAAAGGTAGGTACATTCATCTTTCCTGTTGATTTTGTTATTCTTGATATTGATGACGACAGGGAAGGATCTCTAATCCTTGGAAGACCTTTTCTTGCAACTGCAAGAGCATTGATAGATGTCTATGAGAGTAAGTTGACTCTTAGAGTTGGACAGGAAGAGATTGTATTTGATGTACTTAAATCTTGTAAACTCCCTATGGATCATGGAGACTGTTTTAGAATTGACGTAGTCGATGAATGTGTGGAGACCACTTTGCATGTTGAAAATAATGAGTCAAGCATCTTGAATGAAAAAGAAAAGGAACTTCCTAAGCATGAACTGAAACAACTTCCACCTCATTTAAAACATGCATTTCTAGGTGAGAACCATTCTTTTCCTGTTATTATTTCTTCTCATTTAACGCTTGATCAAGAGGAAAGGTTGTTGCAGGTTTTACAAAGGCACAAGAAAGCATTAGGATGGTCTATCTCAGATCTACAAGGAATAAGCCCAAGTGTGTGCATGCATAAAATCTTGATGGAAGAAAACTACAAACCTTCAATCGAGCACCAAAGGCGACTGAATCCTAATATGAAGGAGGTAGTTAAGGATGAAATTATTAAACTCTTAGATGCCGGCATCATTTATCCAATTTCACACAGTAATTGGGTAAGTCCTGTCCAAGTTGTTCCAAAGAAGGGAGGTATGACTGTTATTTCTAATGAAAACAATGAATTAATCCCCACAAGAACAGTCACAGGTTGGTGTGTGTGTATAGATTATAGAAAATTAAATAAAGCAACACGCAAAGATCACTTTCCCCTTCCCTTTATTGATCAAATGCTTGAAAGGCTTGCAGGATATCCTTTTTATTGTTTCTTAGATGGCTATTCAGGATACTTCCAAATACCTATAGCCCCTGAAGACCAAGAGAAAACTACATTCACTTGTTCTTATGGCACTTTTGCCTATAGGAGAATGCCTTTTGGGCTATGCAATGCCCCTGCAACCTTCCAAAGGTGCATGATGTCCATCTTTTCTGATATGGTGGAAAAATTTATTGAAATATTCATGGATGATTTTTCTGTATTTGGTTCTTCCTTCGATGCATGCCTTCATAATTTATCTTTAGTGATGCAACGATGTGAAGATACTAACCTTGTGTTAAATTGGGAAAAATGTCACTTCATGGTTAGTGAAGGTATTGTCCTAGGGCATAAAATCTCTCAAAAGGGGATTGAAGTAGACAAGGCAAAAATTGAGGTAATTGAAAAAGTACCTCCCCCTAACACAGTGAAGGGCATAAGAAGTTTTCTTGGGCATGCAGGGTTTTACAGGAGATTCATAAAGGATTTCTCAAAAATTACTAAACCTCTTTGCAATTTATTAGTTAAAGATGTACCTTTTGATTTTGACAAAGAATGTTTAGATGCTTTCAACAGGTTGAAGAAGGAGTTAATCTCAGCCCCGATCATCACTACACCAGACTGGACTTTGCCCTTTGAACTCATGTGTGATGCTAGTGATCATGCTGTAGGAGCTGTTCTTGGACAAAGAAAAGACAAGAAGTTGCATGTTATCTATTATGCAAGTCGCACATTGAATGATGCACAATTAAAATATGCAACTACGGAAAAAGAACTGCTAGCTATTGTTTTTCTTTTGAAAAATTCAGGGCATATCTAATTGGAGCTAAAACAATAGTCTACACAGATCACTCCGCCATCAAATACTTGCTGGAAAAGAAAGATGCAAAGCCAAGACTCATTCGTTGGGTACTTCTATTGCAAGAGTTTGACCTAGAAATTCGCGACAAAAAGGGGACCGAGAACCTCGTTGCTGACCATCTTTCCAGGCTTGAATTGGGGGAAGGAGACACAAGCGAGCTACAAATCAATGAAAGCTTTCCTCATGAGCAACTTCTTCTAGTGGAAAATGCTCAAACCCCCTGGTTAGGTAACATTTCGAAGAGACATGAAATGCCCCTGATTAGCATCCTTGAAGTCGAAATCTTCGATGTATGGGGTCTGGACTTTATGGGACCTTTTCCACCATCATATTCAAATCAATACATTCTAGTGGCGGTGGATTATGTGTCAAAGTGGGCAGAAGCTGTTGCTCTTCCAAATAACGATGCCAAAAGTGTGATGAGCTTCATCAAGAAAAACATTTTTACAAGGCATGGAACTCCCAGGGCGATAATCACGGACGGAGGTAAGCATTTTTATAATAGATATTTAGATTCCCTTCTTGCAAAATATGGTGTCACTCATCGTGTAGGTACTCCATATCATCCTCAAACTAGTGGACAAGTAGAGGTCACTAACAGAGAAATCAAAAAGATCCTCGAAACCACTGTTGGACAATCGAGAAAGGATTGGTCCAAAAAGCTAGACGATGCTCTATGGGCCTACAGAATGGCATTCAAAATGCCTATAGGTATGTCTCCATATCGCATGGTGTATGGTAAGGCTTGTCATCTTCCTGTAGAGTTAGAACATAAGGCGTTTTGGGCCATTCAATTTTTTAACTTTAATGCAAAGGAGGTTGGTCAAAAGCGATTGCTACAGCTAAACATGATGGATGAAATGCGCCTTCACGCTTATGAAAATGCCAAAATATAAAAAGATCGCACTAAACAATGGCATGATAAGCGCATTATCATGAGGGATCTAAAGGTAGGCCAGCAGGTGTTGCTCTATAACTCTAGACTTCGGTTATTTCCTGGTAAGTTGCGCTCTAGGTGGTCTGGACCATTCACAATCAAGGAAATCTTTCCTCATGGCGCGATTGAAATAGTGGATGGTAAGTCGAATCGAAGTTTCAAGGTAAATGCTCAACGTTTGAGAAGCTATTATAATGAAACCTTTGAACCCATCAAGACTACAATTGGTCTTGCTTCGCCTAAATTAAGATAAGTGCGTCGAACTTAACGACGTTAAACAAAAGTGCTCATGGGAGACAACCCATCTATTTTTATTAAATTTTCGTCCATTTATTTATTTTTATTCCCTATTTTATTTGTCAAAATCCCAAATTTTCTCCATAAGTGTTCTTTTGTTTAGTTAAGAGTTTTTGTAGGAAAAAGTGGAAATCCAGAACCAAGCACGCCCTAGCCGTGCTAAGTGGCACGCCCAAGTCGCGCTACGAAGCAAGTCTCAACAAAGAAAAATGCCCAAGTCGCGAGCGCGACATTCACAAGCGCGAGTGCGACAATTAGAAAAGAGAGTCAGAAGATTTGCAAGAAAAACTCGCGAGCGCACCTTCCATATGCACGGGCGCGAGCTGAAGTCGCGAGCGCGACATTCATATACACGGGCGCGAGCTGAAGTCGCGAGCGCGACATTCATATGCGCGGGCGCGACAAGCAGATCTGAGTGTCAGAAGCAATTGGACCAGAAGACGCGAGCGCGATATTCATATGCGCGGGCGCGAGAAAGCACCTTTGAGAGGCAGAAAGTTTGCCAGCAAAATACGTGAGCGCGACTTTCATATGCGCGAGCGCGAAAAGAACTTGAGAGGCAGAGAAGAGCACGCCCAAGCCGTGCTATGTAGCACGCCCGTGCCAGGTACGCCACTTTTGTTGTTTTGCAGGTCAGAGGGGAGCACGCCCAAGCCGTGCTCATCAGCACGGCCGTGCCACGATCAGACCAACTCATTTATTGGCGCCCTTATTTAAAGAGCACGCCTCCAAACCTTCTCTTTTCCATCTCGCACGCCCTAGCCGTCAACTCCTTTCTCTCAAACTTTCTCTTTTCTTCTCCCTTTTCTCTCAAATCAAACACTCTCCACCCAAAATTTTCACATAATCAACTCCAACAATGCCTCCTAGATACAAATGTAGCAGACCCGCATCATCCGTTGCTGCTCGGAAGCGTTCGACTACGCGATCCTCCATGGCTCCTCAACCTCCTTCACCTCCTGAAATTCCATTCGAATTTGCCTCATCCGATCAACAAGAAAGGTACACAAAATTATCTCTTCGGCCTATTTTACCGAATAGATTTATCGATGAGGCTGCCTTAGCGCAAGTGGGTCTTAGGGATATTGTGTTAGACCCTCTTAAGAGAATAGGATGGGGGGAATTTATTGATATGAAGGACTTAGTCTATGCCCCTCTAACTCTAGAATTTCTGAGTTCCTATCGCGCTTTTATTCTGTTATTGCCTAATTCACCACCAAGCAGGGTTAACTTTAGGCTTCTTAGTCAAGACTTTGAACTAACTGTGAATGAAATTAGCCACATTTTTGGGTTTCTTACAGACAATAGCCAAATACAAATATCTAGTGATTTTAGTGCGCGTATACTTGGCAAAATTTGACAGGTGAAGTGAATTACAATCCTAGATATTCTAAAGCATCCAAATTAAAAAAAACCTTCCTTGCGCTACATTCACAAATTCTTATCTAATTCCATTTTTGGAAGGAGTGAAAGCGATGGGGTGCTAAGTTTGAACGAATTATATTTTCTGTGGGCTATTGAGAATGGGGTTTTATTGAATGTTGGTTATTGGCTCTGCCAAAAATTTGGAAAGGTGGCTGGAGCCGACAAGGGGGCCATAATGGTGGGATGTTTTGTAACTCGGATTGCTAGATACTTACAGGTTTGGAACCCGGCTAGGCCAATTTATGATTGTGTAGGAGGAGGGCGTGGTACTAGACTGGACCTAGATGTTATGATACATATGAAATTGATTGAAAAAGTCGGGGATACATATCAAGTAGTGGGCGCCCTAGAGGCTAATCCTGATGATGCAGGAGCAGAGGCAGCCGGTGGAGCTAACATGGAAGAGGATAATCCTCCTCCTTTTCCTTCTTCTTTTGGTGCAGGTACTTCCGGTGTCGGTCCATCGTTCCAAGGCACAACCAACATGTCGAACGATGAAGTCCTTGCAAGAATGATGTCTCGGATGGACCTCTTTGACACGCGCCTTAAATGTATGGAAACGATGATCGCAGACCATTTCCAGTCCATCGAGATTATGAACGGTAGTCTTGATTCTCGGATGGACACCATGCAAGGCCAACTCCAAACCATCCTCCAGCTTCTGTAGCCACCTCCACCACCAGAGAATTGACGGATTTCTCACTTTTCTTTGTTTTATTTTTGTTTATTTGTTCTAATACATTGTCTTGGTTGCTTTCACTTTAGTTTATTTGTTATTTGAATTTTTATAACTTTTTAGTAGTTTGTTTTGTTCTTAATGTTTAGTTGCTCTTTTAGCTAAGACTCTTCCCACACCTATTCTATTGTATTGTTCAATACAATGTTGGTAAGATTTCTTCTTCTCTCTTACTGCTTTCCTTCTAGTAATGCAATAAGTTTGGGGAATTTATGCACATTGGGGACAATGTGATTGATTGAATTGGGGGAAGGGAATTTTGGCAAAAATTTTTGTTTTTGTTTAACATTTTTGGAATGATTACAAGTAAGCTTGAAAGTTCTCATGTCTAGTAATGAGTGTTAAATATAGTCGATTCTAAATTCTAGCATATTTAAGTTTTGAATTTGAATTTTTGACTCAATCATGTTCATTGATCTAAACTATTTGTTTCTAGACTTTTAAAACACTGATTTTTATGAAAGTTATGATATAAAGGTGTGTTTTACTCTAAAGTATTTTAAACCTTGGCATTCCTAGAACAAAAATTAGAACTTCCTTCGAGGCGAGAAATTTAAATGTTTACATCTTGAAAGAGATGATTTAGGCAATTTTTGTTGACACCTATATAGCCTAAACTACCTAAACAAAAATATATGACCTTTGAAACCCACTTTGAAGCTTTAAACCGTACAATTTTCTTCTTCACCATAAATAAACCAGGCCATTAAAGCCAAATTCAAATCTCTTACCCTAAGTACAAAGGATTGTATGATTAAAAGATTCGACTTTTAATTAGAATATAGCAACAAAGAGGGAGAATTCATCAATCAATACTAGCAAATAAAGAAAAGAGGAAAGAATCAAGAAAGAGGCACATGCAAAGCAATCAAAAGAATGCAAGAAGAATGGTAAAGCAAGTAAGAATAATGCCAAAATATTAAGAAAAGACCTTGCACAAGATGCCTCTAGCTAGTAAGAAAGCTTCAAAACCAACACTCCCTAGAACTAGTAAAAGTTTAATTAAAATAGAATCTTGAATATTATACATTCTTTTGTACTCTTTGACTACCCTTTTATCCTTTCTTTTGATTAAGCAAAATTTGCACCAAGAAAGCCCCATTACAACCCAAAATAAAGACCTTTTGATCTTTTAATTGTATGCATTTAAATCGTGGAGAAAGAATGACTAATTCTGCATATGGGAATGCCACTGTTGCACTATCAATTGTCTTATTTTTGAAAGGTTGAAAATTCTTTAGATAATTCATGTCCTATTTATCATAAATTGAATAAATATTAGTGTTGACAATCTCTTTAAACTTGTATTTTACTCAATGAATGTGTTTTATTTAAAAATAAAAGTCAAACTTAAGTATGATTAGCATGGAGAACGATTGAGTTTATTCACTTGTTTACTAATCATGATATCATGAAAGATTATGGAAATCATCTCCAACCATGTTAAACTAGTGCCGTCAAATTATTTTTCCTTTAGTTTTGTTGCTTGAGGACAAGCAATGGTTTAAGTTTGGGGAATTTTGATAAGTGTAAATTTTATAGTGTTTTTAATATAGTTTTTATTAGAATTTTAGTAAGTTTTTACTTCTTTAATTTAATTTTAAATCACTTTTAGTATAATTGTGTTTAAAAGCTTCCTTGGTCTTTAATCCGCTTGATCTAAGAGAAAATTGCAGAAATTTGGTGCAGAAAAGAACTTTAGAATGCAAGGCACTCAGCTTCTAGCACGCCCAGCCCGTGCTGGAAGGAACGCCCGTGCTAGAAGCCAAGTAAACCAAAGGAGAGACAGAAGAGAGCACGGCCAGGCTGTGTCAAAAGGCACGGCCGTGCTACAATGGGACCAGGGCGTGTCAAGCATAGCACGCCCATGGCAACTCTAGACAGACTTCCAGAGAAGAGCACGCCCTGCCTGTGCTCTGTAGCACGCCCGTGTCTCAGTACTTCACTAGCCCGTGCTACCTAGCACGCCCCGTGCTTCACTAGCCAGACCTCCAGACTACAGCACGCCCAGCCCGTGCCATGAAGCACGCCCGTGCTGCCCAGGCGGAACCAGCGTGAATTTAACACGCAAATCAAGCCTTTCTCACATGGGCCGACTTCAGGGAGTTTCCTAAACACACTAAACAAGACCTGGACCTATTCTTGAAGAAAAAGGAGTCCTAATCAAGAAGAAATCAAGAGCCTAAACAGTTATGATCTCCTATAAAGGATTTTGTGCTAAATAAGGATTCTATTTTCCTAAAAGGAGTCAGACTTGCCTTCAGGATCTCTATATAAAGGGAGGAACTTCTCATAGTAGGGGATCTCGTTTTTATTTGTGCAACACTTTACATAATTCTCTTCTTCTCAAAGATTTCAAGCTTCAAATAATTGTGCTAAGATTCAAGGAAGCCATCAACATAGTTGTGATACAGTTTTTATTCTAAACTCTTCATCTTGTTTCTTTCTTTATTATTGTCTTTAAATATAATGAATGATTCAAGTATGATTGAGCTTAATTTAATTACTATGTCTAGCTAAACTTTTATACTAGGGATTTGATGTAATTTAATTCGACTCCAGCTTATAATATTAGATTTATTTTTCTTTGTTCTTGTTATAACTTATTATTGTGCTTAAGGCTTCCGGGCAGAAAAATTCCCCTGGATTGAATTATTTCAATAATCACATTCGGGAGAAGGGTTATTGATATGAACAAGGTAATAATTTACTTGAGAATAATAACTTGATGTGGAAACTATATGGTTTGACTCAAGGGGGGCTTTCATAAGTTAATAAAGTATTAAGTTGTGAATTCATAAAACAACCATAAAACCTAATGATCTGATTCATGTTTAATTTCACTATTAAGATAGGTGATTAAATTGGATTAGAATAGCTAACAATAAATCGGGAGAGCTTGTTAGTAACCTTAGGGTTGTTTTCTCCTACTTGAACAATTAAACTTGATTAATGAACTAATAGAATAAGCTGGATAGAATTAAATGAAATCAAATTCCCTAGTAGCTTAATCCCCTGATTTCTTTTCACCTAAATTTTGTGTTTGATCTCTTTTACTTTGAATTTTATTTACTTTACAGTGAATTCCTTTTATCATCGTCTAAATAATAATAGGTTAACATAATTTTGGTAATTGATAAACAATCCCTGTGGATACGATACTTTCTTACTCTATATTACTTGTTGCGATTTCGTACACTTGCGAAAAAAAAAAGCTGTCAAAAATGCCTTGAATTAATCAATCTTTTGGCTAAAATCCTTAAATCAATCATTTTGGCGACAATCGCCCAATTAACACTTTTGGCAAACAAATTGCCTAAATCAACACATTTTGGCTAAAAGCCTTAAATCAATCATTTTGGCAAACAAATTGCCCAAATCACATCAACTTTTGGCAACAAATTGCCTAAATCAATCTTTTTGGCTAAAAGCCTTAAATCAACACCTTTTGGCGACAAAAAGCCCAAACATCAATTTTTGGCAATAAATTTCCCAATCAAGCACCTTTTGGCAACAGATGCCTAAAACAGAAAATCAATCAATTTTTTGGCAAAATGCCTAAACAAAATGCACGAAGCATACACACACTCATGCATTAAGCATACCCATTCAAAGGCCTTTAAAAAAGGCCTATCGAACTACGTCGACTTTGATCTTCCATTCAAACGGAAGTACGTAGGCACGTTTGGGATTTAACCCCGAGCGGCAAGTCGAAATCACTTAAACATTTCATTGGTCCAATTACATCATTTACCTTGTAAAGCATTCATTCATTGGTTAGTTCATCAACATGACATGGTCTCGGGATCCACCTTGGGTTCGCAAACTATGCCTTAAACATTGGGATAATTAATCTAGTAATTAGGTTAATTAAAATTGGAGTCAACTTAGGGTTTTTTCCTAGTTTACCCTAAAATAATTAAACAAGGTGGCGACTCACACATTCACGTGCATTTCTGCCCTTAGTCATATTCATTATATGCCAATATTTGGGGAAAGGGGTTCACACACATGTGATGCACATGTGGCGAGGAGGAGCAGCGGGCACGCGCCTCTGGGCACTGGCAACATGGATCTCGAAGAACCTCTCCCCCAAATAGTACCGGTCTAACTAATAGCCCTGTAGCAAGACTTTGGACCGGGTAAGGGCCTCTGCCAAGGCACCAGGAGGATAGGCCGCCCAAGAATCTCCCACCCATGGAGTCAGAAGGAGCTGCAAAACAGAAAAGTCAGCAAGTAAACAGTAAAAATGAAAGAAGACATGCTACTCAGAAAGTTCCTTGTACTTACATCAGCTAAGGCCCTATCATTAAGATAGCACCTCCAATAGTGTGGATCCTCGGAGCTGGAAAAAGTATGGTGGCGATGCGCCAGATACCAAGGAATCCGCCGAGCCTCAGTAGAAGTATCACTGTCCAGGCCACCGGGGTAGATCCGGGACTCATAGGCCCATACCTGTGATTGTGAACCCCTTCCCCAAATGTCATAGGCATGTGATGCATATGATGAATGAGAAGAAATGCACGTGAGTGTGTGAGTCGCCACCTTGTTTAATTATTTTAGGGTAAACTAGGAAAAAACCCTAAGTGACTCCATTTTTAATTAACCTAGTTACTAGATTAATTATCCCAATGTTTAAGGCACAATCTACGAATCCGAGATGGATCCCGAGACTATGTCATGCTGATGAACTAACCGATGAATGAATGCTTTGCAGGGTGAATGATGCAATTTGACTAATTTTAATGTTTAAATGATTTCGACTTGCCGCCCGGGGTGAAATCCCGAACGTGCCTACGTACTTCCGTTTGAATGGAAGATCAAAGTCAACGTAGTTCGATAGGCCTTCTTTGAAGGGCTTTGAATGGGTATGCTTAATGCATGAGTGTGTATGCTTTGTGCATGAGTGTGTATGCTTTGTGCATGAGTGTGTGTATGCTTTGTGCATTTTGTGTGTATGCTTTGTGCATGAGTGTTTAGGCATTTCGCCAAAGATTGATTGATTTTTAGGCATGTTGCCAAAAATGTTGATTTTAATGGCTTTTAGCCAAAATGATTTGATTTAGGCAATTGTTGCCAAAATGTGCGATTTAGGCGATTGTCGCCAAAATGGTTGATTTTAAGGCCTTTGGCCAAAATGTGTTGTTTTAGGCAATTAGTTTGCCAAAAATGTGCGATTTAGGCGATTGTCGCCAAAATGGTTGATTTTAAGGCCTTTGGCCAAAATGTGTTGTTTTAGGCAATTAGTTTGCCAAAAATGTGCGATTTAGGCGATTGTCGCCAAAATGGTTGATTTTAAGGCCTTTGGCCAAAATGTGTTGTTTTAGGCAATTAGTTTGCCAAAAATGTGCGATTTAGGCTTTAATGCCACGATTATCAATTAATCGGCCGTTCGAGCTTAATCACAATTTATTGTCGAAACGTGATCGATTAAGGCTTTTAGCCACAATTATTGATTAATTGGACTTAAGCCAGATTTATTCGACATAAGGCAATTGAACCGTAGTTATTAATTAACTAGGCTCTTTTAGCCAATATTGTCGGATTTAAACTTTAATACCACGATTATTGATTAACCGGGCATTTAAGCTTAATCAAATTAATTAAGGCAGTTTATTTACCAAAAATAATGACGTGGATGCATTTATGCAATTGTAGAATTATTAAGAGTAGAAGAGAAATATGCATGAAGTGCTAAAATTAAATAGGCAGAGTTTTGTTTACATACCTGATTTAATCGACGACCGCTTCTTAACTCCAGATTAAGCTCCTCGCTTAGGAAATATTAATTAATTTTAATTTGTTTAATTTTAATGTCCAAATATCACAATAAAAATGCAATAAAAATTAAATTAAATGCAAAAAGCGGTAAAGAAAACGCAAGGAGCGTGAGAGGGAGAAGGATTCGCCCGTCAACACAGACAGGGGTGTCAAAAATAGGCTGAAAATGGTCTATTTATAGGCCATTTTCGGGTCCAGGGCGGCAGGTGCCGCCTGGCTCGGCGGCACCTGCCGCCCAAGAGGCTGGGCGGCAGGTGCCGCCTGGGAGGGCGGCAGCTGCCGCCCAGTCGGTGGGGCGGCAGCTGCCGCCGTGTTCGGCGGCCGGAGCCGCCGTGTCCGGGACCGGTTCTGCGATCCTCGTGAAATTCCGAACGTTTCAAGTACCATATTGACATATTTTCGGTGAACTTTCAAAATGGCCTTCGGTCCAGCCGGACTGTTTGCAGTCCGGCATTGACACTGTAGAAAAGTCAAAGTTACTGTAGAAAAGTCAAATTTACTGTAGCAAGGTCAAAATTTGAGTATTCACAGTGATAAGATTCCAACAGTCGGGTGTAAATTTAACTGGTTGAAAAAGATAAAGGAAGAGAGTCAGAAGAATAAGTGTCTTACCTCGAGCGGGCGGAGGAACTGCTAGTTAGACTCACCGCTACCCCGGGTCCATACATCTAGACCATGGTAGAGATGAGCCAAAGCAAGAGAGGCCCAGTCATAGGAGCCGACAACGCTTAAGTCCCGTAAACAGGCCAGCACAGCGCGATCTCCCTTATTCTGGGAGGTGCATAGCAGCTGAGAGGAGATAATATAGAAGATAAAGGATCTCACCGCCTGGTCCCTCTCCTCTCGAGTATAAGCAGGAGCTACAGGTCTGATATCCGCAGGTAGCTCTCTCCATGCTGCCAATCTCGTGCGGATCCGCTCGGCCCAAAATTTATAGACCACCTCATAGGAGACGTACCCTTGAGCCGTAGTAGGGTCCTAACGAGCTCAGCTCCAAGTGCAGTAGTCTGGTACCGTGCATCGAGAGGAGCAACCTCGCCATCGAATCCAAGCCTAGTAATCGCAGTGTAATCAGCTAGAGTCAGTGTCATCTCTCCAAAGCCGAAGATGAATGAGTGGGTACAATCGTTCCGCCGCTCCATCAGCGCATAGCGCATGGCAGGTGGAAACCGGGGCTGAGTTCGGCGAAGTCCAGCGGCATAATCGCCAAATCCAGTAAAAATGACTCTAGACCGCATCGAAGGGTCTAATAAGTCCCAAAAAGCCGAGGCATCAGTGGAAGACCTGCCAGCACGGGCCTTGCCCAGATCAACCTGTGTAAGAAAATTCATGGAAATAAAGAATTAAGACTAACATTTGTTTATTTCTGTTTTTTATGGCAGGAAAATAGAGTGTTCAAGCTTCTGGCCAGGCACAGTTGTGTCACACAACTGCAGCCGCGTCACGCCACTATGGAGCTGCGCCATGCAGCTTGTCAAAGTTGCAACCTCTGGTTAATAGCTGCGTCCCACAACTGCAGAGCCGCGCCACGCAACTTGTCAAAGCCGTGTCTTCTGACTAACAGTTGCGTCACGGAACTGTTCTTCCAAAGAACAGCTGCGTGACGCATCTGTCGAAGGTGAGGCAGAAAAACCCTAACATTCAATCTATCAATTTCTATGTTTTCTATGCGTTTACAGGGCCTAGATAAGTCGCAATCAACATGGCGTCGCATTTCAAGATAGCAAACAAGGCATCAAAGCACGCAAGAGAGGCAAAATCGAAATCCAGAGACAATAGTGTCGCTTCGCACAGTTGCATCACGCAACTGTTCACATAAGAACAGCTGCGTCACGCAACTCCCTCCTGCGTGACGCTACTGCCGATGCACAGACAGCATATAAATTGCACAAAATCATTCACAAAACGCATCTGGCAACACCAAAAGCAAAACATTCAAATGTAAATTACTTACCTCGGACTGGAAACCACGCATCGCGTTGGTATCGTGTCGAACCGGGAAATCGGAGCCCAGTAATGGAAGAAGCTGAAGAGGTCACGTCCAGGGCGTTAGGGCATTACGGCTCACGGGCACTCGCTCGCCCTCAAAAATCGGGATATCCAGGATCGCCCCCAGGGTATCCATCTCGGGTGTGTAAGTAGAAGCAGGGATCTCGGGAAGATGGGCCATATTACTTAAGGTTCAGAGAATTTTGGAAAGTTTGAGAGTTTGAAAAGTGAGAAATGAAATGTTAAAAGCTTATTTATAATAAGAAGAAGAAATGGGCCCAGGCCCATCAACAGTCACTTAAGCCCAAATTGGCCCATATGAGCAATTTGGATCAGTGTGCGACTCGTATACTTCAGCAATTCTGTCTACTCGCCGCCCAGGGGGCAAAATCATCAAATTGCCCAAATTACCCTCAGATAAGTTTTCTTTCAAACACTGTATCAGGAAGGGTATACCTGAAAAATCTAGAACTAAAAAAATTTTTCGCCTAAATTTTTGCTAAAAATTCAAACAAATTTTGCAATAAAAAACAATAATAAGATAAAATTTTTAAGGTTTGCTTAAAAGATAATATTTTTGGTTCCGAGTCGGAATTCCGAACTGGGGGAAAAGTAAAATCTTTTGTCCTGATGTAAAATTTCAAAGTTTATGATTATCAATGCATGGCGGCATGTGACGCCCCAACATTTAACAAAGTCAAGATCTATTTGTACACAGGAATTGCTCTTTCCTGTTGAGAATATTTTCAGGTCAACCGATGATGATTTTACGAAGCCGTTTGGGCCCACCGAACAGTGATGGTGTATTACGAAGCTATTTGGATAGTTTTCTCGAACAGCGATGGTGTATTACGAAGCTGTTTGAATCCTTTTCTTGATTAGTGATGTTGTATTGCAAAGCTGATCAAGACAGTCTCTATACCAAATCCTCTAAAGCCGATCAAATTGAGCTGAGGAGGTAGACAACAAAGGCAATCAAACTGAGCTTTGGAATCCTTGATCGTGTCAGTGATGGTTTTTTGAAGCTGCCTCGAATCCCACCAAGCAGTGATGGTGCATTACGAAGCTGTTTGGATTCTCTTCCTGGTTGATGATGGTGGATTACGAAGTTGATCAGGGCAATCAAATCAAAATCCTTCGAGCTAATCAAATCGAGCCTCGAAGGTATCTTCAGAGCCAATCAGACCGAGTTTTGGAGGTCGTTACCAATCCGACTGGAGTCAACAAAGCCAATTAAACTGAGCTTTGAATGTGACCAGATGATCAGGACAACCATTTCATCCAATCCGAGGTTGAAGGCGCGTCAATGGACCACTTTAACATTAATCGTTTATACAATTAATGATAAAGTGGGGGGGCAAACTGTTGACGCGTGTCTTTATGCCCCCACCTAACCCGATGAGGATACGAGGATGCGGAATGAGGGGTCATGGCTATCCGGAAGTCTTTAAACCCAAGGATTTGATTTAAACCAATTTAAATGTGTCGAGAGTGCGTAAGAGTTGCGTCACGCAGCTGTTAGATGCGTGACGGCACTGTCGGCTGCGTCACGCAGCTCCAATTAAGATGACGTCACCGTGAAAGCCGACATAACGGTTTTTCATTCTGTTTGGGTACGTGGCAACGGTCCAGAAAGTGAGCTGCTATCGGGTCCGTCACGCAGCTATCCGGTCCGTCACGCAGCTGTCCCCTGTTGCCCTACCTCTATAAATACATCGTTTTATCTCTTAAACGGGACAAGAATTTTAGGGCATAAAAATACACACTTGCGGCTAGGTTCTGCAAGAAACTCTTTTGAGTTCCCTTGAAGAAAAACAGCCATTAGATATCAATTAAGTTAAAATGAAAATTAGAAAAAAGAGGAGAGAGGAAGAAAAAAAAGTGAGTGTTGAATCCTAGTGGACAAAAGCTTCTGGAACCCTGAAATTTTATTCTTTAAGGCGTTCAAATTGTTTACAATCCTCAGTCTGAGGGTTAGGTAATTCTCCTAAACTTTTCTTTGTCTTTTTTTAGTGGTTAATTCATTGTTATTTATTTTATCGTTATTTTAGTAGTTTAATCTTAGTTAAACAATATTCTGCTCACTCTTGGGTGTTTCTAGACTTTATTAAAGCATGTTTAAGTAAAAGAAAAACGTAAAAAGGGTTGTTTGAAAAGTAATCACGAACCAGAGCAGTTGCGTCACGCAGCCAATAGATCCGTAACGGACCTGGCAATTGCGTGACGGAACTGTTCATGTCCAAAACATAGTCTCTTTACCCAGAATAGCTGAGTCACGCGGCTATTAGATCCGTAACGGATCTAGTGGTTGCGTGACAGAACTGTTCTTATTCATAATTTTATTTTATTTTGTTAATATTATATTTTTAATTATGGATCTAAAATATATGATTGACGAATCTAGAGTTCTCCAAATTATGAACAGCTGCGTCACGCGGCTATCGGATCCGTCACGCGGTTGTTCTTCCATAGAACAGCTGCATGACGCGACTGTTCTAGGGTTCCAGAAACGATTTTTGTTCTTCTAAAAAATAATAATTTCGTATAATTAAATAAATATTTAATTCTTTTAATAAGTCAAGAGACAACCAATCATGGGTAGATTGCAGTTTAATCAAGTTTAGTATATTAACATATAATTATGCATGAATTCGGGTTTTTAGGGTTTCTTGGATTCAAATTGGGTAGAATGTATTTTTAGGTTCGGTTTGTGGCCCGCCTTTAACCATAAGGCAAGAGCGGGTCTTTTGTTTACTTTGACTTAACTGCTTTGGTTTGAATGGTTTTAATGGTTTGAATGATTCTGAATGCAATGATTGAACTTGTTTGGGAATTAAATAATTTTCCATATAGGAACTCGGTTCGATTTATTCAGGTTGGGTTTGAATAAATAATTTGGCTTTTCTAAATTAAAATTAGAAATTGTAGGTTAAAAGAGGCCGGTTTTTCCCGGCGTCGGCTTCCAACGGGCCGATGCACCCAATTGCCTTACCCAGAATCGCACTCGGTGCGCCTGACCAGTTCTCTAAATAATTTGGCCTTAAATAAGATAGGGTTTTAAATGAAGTCACTTTTAAAATTGGAAACGGTTCCATTGCCGTAAAAATGGGTGGCGACTCAAATGTTTTATAAGAGTGATTTATCGGCATCGTATCCAAAGTGTTTTGTCACCATTTTCCTTAATAAATTACTTTTCCAATTTCCAAAAACAAAATCGAGCATTTTCCGGATCGCTCGGGGGCAGTGCGAAAATAGTCTCATTCACGGTATTGTCAGTCATCTCAACTATAATCGGATCTAAATCAGGAACCGAATCAGACGAACTTGAACTGACCACAGATCTAACCGGAGCACGCTCAGGGATTGGGGACGCTCTGACCAGGCGTTGACCAGGCTGTCGGCGCCAAACTCTCGAAGTGATTTCCCGGGACAGATCAATTTTGGCTGATAGATAAAAGGCCCTGAGTTAAAGAGGTTTTGTATGCATGCATGAAAAATAGAGGCACATAGGATGAAGAATGCAAATCTAATGTGCTAATAACTGGTATGGAAATAAGATCTCGTTTTCGATGACTGGACCTAAAATTCGGCATGAATAACATAGCAATAATTCACTTCGTACTTGTGAACCCCTCCCCAAAATATCAATGCATATGAATGCATGTGACTAAGGAAGAAATGCACGTGATGTGTGAGTCGCCACCTTATTTAGTTATTTTCGGGTAAACTAGGAAAAAACCCTAAGTGACTCCAATTTTAATTAACCTAATTACTAGATTAATTAACCCAATGTTTAAGGCATGGTCTACGAACCCGAGGTGGATCCCGAGACTGTGTCATGCTGATGAACTAACCTATGAATGAATGCTTTGCAAGGAAGATGATGTAATTGGACCAATGAAAATGTGATTTCGACTTGCCGCTCGGGGTTAGATCCCAAACGTGCCTATGTACTTCCGTTTGAATGGAAGATCAAAGTCAACGTAGTTCGATAGGCCTTCTTTGAAGGGCTTTGAATGGGTATGCTTAATGCATGAGTGTGTGTATGCTTTGTGCATTTGTTTAGGCATTTTGCCAAAGATTGATTGATTTGATTAGGCATTTGTTGGCAAAAGTGTTGATTAGGCAATTTATTGCCAAAATTGATGTTTGGGCTTATTCCTGCCAAAAGATGTTTTGTTGGGCGATTTGTCGCAAAAAATTGATGCTTGGGCTTATTCTTGCAAAAAGTGCTTATTTGAAGGCTTTTAGCCAAAAGATTGATTTAGGCAATTTGTTGCCGAAAATTGATTGATTGGGCGTTTGTCGCCAAAATGATTAAGGCTTTTAGCCAAAAAAGAATGATTTAGGCAATTGTTTGCCAAAAGGTGATTATTTAGGCGTTTGTCGCCAAAATGCTTGATTTTAAGGCTTTTAGCCAAAAGATTGATTAATTTGAAGGCTTTTAGCCAAAATGAGTTGATTTAGGCAATTTATTGCCAAAAGTTGATGATTAGGCGATTGTCGCCAAAATTGATTGACTTAAGGCAATTTATTTGCCAAAAACAATTATTTGAAGGCTTTTAGCCAAAAATTGTGATTTAAGCGATTTGTCGCTAAAAAGTGGTTAATCTAATTTATAGGCAATTTGTTTGCCAAAAATTGATTGAACCGTGGGCAATTTGTTGCCAAAATGTGGTTGATTTAATTATAGGCAATTTGTTGCCAAAACGTGATTGATTAAGGCTTTTTAGCCACAATTATTGATTAATTGGACTTAAGCCGAACTGTTCGAAATAAAGGCAATTATACCATAGCCATTAATTAACTAGGTATTTTAAGCCAATATCGTCGGATTTAGGCTTTAATACCACGATTATTGATTAACCAGGCATTAAGCCTAAATTTATTTAATTGAGGCAGTTTATTTGCCTAAGGATGAGACGAATGCATCTATGCAGTTGTAGAATTATTAGGGGTAGAAGAGAAGCATGCATGAAGTGCTATAATTAAATAGGGGGAGTTGAGTTTATGTACCTGATTTAATCCACGGCCACTTCTTAACTCCAGGTTAAGCTCCTCGTTAAGGGAATTTTAATTAATTTAATTTTAGTGACCAAGTATCACAACAAGAAAGCAATAAAACTAAAATTAAAATGCAAGAAAGCAGTAAAGAATCGCAAGGAGCGTGGGGGAGAAGGAGCGTCCGTCAACACAGACTGAGTGTGTAAAATAGAAGGCTCGGGGCTGCTTTTATAGGCAAAAATGGACTGTTTCGGTGGCCGGGCCGCCTAGCTCGGCGGCCGAGCCGCCAAGACTCGGTGGCCCAGCCGCCGAACCCAACCGCCGAGCCCGGCGGCCCGGGCCGCCGAAGCCGGCGGGCTGAGCCGCCGAACCCACGACGGGCGGCGGCTGGAGCCGCTGTCGCAGGCGGCTGCTGCCACCGCCGCGGTCGGCGGACTTTCTAGTTTTACGTTTCGGAGGCTTTTACGGGAGTTTCGGACCTCCAAAAATATTCCAGGACCAGTTTCGCTATCCTCGCGACGTCCCGGACGTTTTAAGTACCATATTGGCATACTTCCGGTAAATTTCCAAAATGGCCTCCGGTCCGGCCGGACTGTTTGCAGTCCGCGAAAACTGGCTTTTCGAGCCTCAAAATTTGAGTATTCACAGTTGCCCCCCACTGGCTATCCTAAAAATGATTTATGAGAGCCAGTGGCTATCTGAAGGAGCAAATTTTGAGGATGGGCAGAGGAGGAAACCCCGCCGTTGGTTTTTTTTTTTTTTTTGAAACGAAATGATCAAATGCATGGATTTATGTTTGCAACTTAAAGATGTTTTTGCCTCTTTGAGGACTTAAAAAGAAATTTTGCCTCTTAGAGGACTTAAAAAGAAATTTTGCTTCTTAATGAGGGCTTGAAAAGATGTTTTGCCTCTTAATGAGGGCTTAAAAAGAGATTTTGCCTCTTAGAGGATTTGGAAAGAGATTTTGCCTCTTAGAGGACTTGAAAAGATGTTTTGCCTCTTAGTGAGGGCTTGAAAAGAGATTTTGCCTCTCAGAGGGCTTGAAAAGAGATTTCGTTTTATTTTTGTTTTCTTCTTTGAGAACCAAGGGTCCACCTAAAGTCGAAATGATCAAACGGCTTGGTTTTGGGTGAAAAATGGTTGGTTTTTTATTAGGGTTCACCCTAGGTTTTATGTAAAAAAGGTTAACCATTAACTGGGTTCTACCCTGGGTTTGACGATGGTTGGGTTTCACCCTGGGTGGTGCATGTTTTTTTTTTCATAACACTTGCCCCTGAATCCGACTTGGAGGATTTTGCCCCCTGCTTGAGAGAATTGATGCCCTTATTAGCTGAAATAGAATTTCTTCTTAATGAAAGACTAAAAAAATTCCGTGATTACTTCTGTGATGGGAGAATGGTGAAGGTTCTTATCACTTCTTGCCCTAGAATGGTGCTGACCATGGAATTCTTCAAAACATTTGTGTTGCACTTGTCCAATCGATTGAGGAATCAAAGAGAACAAAGCCACTTATATGACTCAAGGAAACGGACAATGTGGATGACATCGCTCGTCTGAAAGGATCGAAGAAACGATGGTCCGCGTGGAGACGAGGTATTAAAGAATTACCTCTCAACGATTACGTTTGACATTTTTAGGGTTGTTTTGGAAACCCCGGGGATTGAATTGACATTTTCCTTTCTCTCTTTTTTTTTTCGAGGAATGACTCAAAGAGTGACGCTTTCAAAACGAACTTTTGAGAATGACTCGATTTTTGTGACTCGTTGTGGAATGACCACTGGTGATGGAGACTTGATTTTAGAGACTCATTGGAGACTCGATTTAGAGAGTCAAATTTTTCTTGTAGTGAATTTTGACTCGAAGGAACTTGGGGATTCCTGGAAAAAATGATTTATATACTCCCAAGGAGACCTTTGAAAGGGATTTTTTTTTTTTTTAAGGACATACTTTGCTGTTTATCCTACAAAAATGGACTCTTTAAAAGAATTTATGAAAGAACTTTTTTTTTTTTTGTCTTAACTTTTGCCTAGTAGTCGCCCTTTCGGGTTTTCGACTCTAGCAGGCTCTTTGCCCTAACTTTTGCTTAGACCGCCCTTTCGGGTTTTCAGCCTAGCGGGCTCAATTCTTGCCTGAAGCCGCCCTTTCGGGTTTTCAACTCCAGCTTTTATTTTTCTTTTCTTCTCTTTTCTTTTTTAATTTTTTTTAATTTTTTTTTTATATTGGCAAAGAGAAAATGCTATTTATGATGCAAACTTATGTTTGTGACCGCGCCTTTGTGGCTGCCTACGTATCTCCAAGAACTCTTCGGGGGATGGGGAGAATCAGGTCTTTCGTAGTTCCTTCCGGGATGCGAACTTCGTGCTCGGCTGGTGCGGAATTCATCTTCGGCTTGATGTTAGTGCGGAATTCCTTTCCGTCTTGGTGCGGAATTTATTTCCGACTTGCTGTTGGGGCAAAATTCAATTCCGCCTTAATGCTGATTGTGGAATTCATTTCCGATTTGATTCCTTCGGGATTCCTTCCCGACTTGATATTAATACAGAATTCATTTCTGACTTGATTTCTTCGCGGGATTCCTTCCCGACCGGCTGTCTTTGCGGGATTCCTTCCCGACTTGATGTTGATGCAGAATTCATTTCTGACTTGATTTCTTCGCGGGATTTCTTCCCGGCTTGATGTCTTTACGGGATTCATTCCCGACTGGATGCCTTGCGGGATTCCTTCTCGACTTGATATTGATGCAGAATTCATTTCTGACTTGATTTCTTCACGGTATTTCTTCCCGGCTTGATGTCTTTACGGGATTCATTCCCGACTGGATGTCTTTGCGGGATTCCTTCCCGACTTGATGTCTTTGTGGGATTCCTTCCCGATTTTAATGATGTTGAATCAACTTATTGACTCGAGCTCGTATGATAGTGATGACCCTAGGCGAATCTGACTTTATTGTTGTAGTGGTTTTACCACTGGTTGACTGAAATATGACTTGTATTCATCACAAAGAGTTTTGAATACCCACATTGTGGTGGTAACTTGAGTGGCTTGAGTGTTGAAGAAGCTTTTATACTTTGAGTTTGTGGCTTCACCATGTTTGAATTCTTGAGGTTAATTTGATTCCTTTTCTTGAACTTTATCTTTCTCTGAATTTGAAACTTATTTCCTCAATGGTTCTCCTCTCCATAAGGAATTTTGAGGAGACTCTTCCTTTTCCTTGTTTTGAGAAATGATCCTTGTTTATAAGGACACTTGTACCTATGCCATGCTTGGCGCTTGATTTTCAAGGTGTTTGTTGTCATCCAATTTGTGGAAATGACTGCTTCTTTTAACTTGCTTTTTCAAGATGACTTGAGTAGTGTATGGATAGCATTGCGACTTCGCTCAGATCCAACCCAATTCCAAATATAACTTCTTTATTCTGTCGCTTTTAAGCTCAAAATTCAGACACCTCTCTGTCGGAGCATCTTCCATTCCTGGGTTTTCGGAGAAACCATTTTGGCCCTAACCCCTTCAATTGGCTTCGCCTCGGTACTGTTTGAAGTCTTGCGTACCCTTTGCTGGATCCTTTTCATGATTACCCTTCAAAACTTCCCATTTGATGGTGCTTCTTAGGATGCCCCCAACTTTGATTGATGCAGAGCAAATGAAAGGATGAATGCATTTTTCTTTGCCAATTTTTATTATCTTTTTTATCATCATCATTTTTTTTATTATTATTTTTTTTTCGATTTTTTTTCACAGGAAAGGATAGGGAAAGAGTATAAACATGATTGGAACGTAAACTGATCCCTTTTTATTGATAAGACAAAATTTGTGTACAAAAGACACTTAAGATTTACAAATGAAAACTTGAATGGAAATGAAAATGAAAAGAAAAAACTAGACCCTAAAAGATAGACTCTAGGTGGACTGTGATGGACTAGGATTGGATTGACTGTAGTGACTTTGTTCTTCTCGATGCTTAAATCGATCAGACAGGTTGTTGTTGGTCTTGAACAATTCCTTTGTTCTTTTGGAGGTTTGATCTCAACCTTCTCAGACACAAACTTCATTCATTTCTAAGAAAAGTTCGAAAGGATCGAACGATTCTTGTTCAGCAAAATTTTTTTTTGCATTAATCCCATGGTTAGGCGAGGGATTGGTTGATGTTCAGCTTGCTCTTGGTGATGATGGACCCATTGTCAACCAAGTCTTGTAGACGATTTTTTCAAAGTCCAGCATGATTCGGCTTCTGGTATGAGTCTTCTTTGAGTTGACCCAATTGGATTAAGTCTTCTACCTTAGTTGCAGTCGCAATGAGCGATTGGAACGTAAGCAAGTACTGTGTTTGAAGCTGTGACTGGTAGACAGGCAGTAAATTCTTGATTATTATGTCAACTTGTTCCTGTTCAGAGGGTCGGTTGATCATTTGAGCAGCTTTGGCTCTCCACCTCGAAAGGAACGAGGAGAAGGGCTCATTGTTCTTTTGTTTAGTGGTTTCCAGCTCCCTCCGGGTAACATCCACTTCGATATTATAATGGTACTGCGCACTGAAAGCATTGCATATGTCCTCCCAATTCTTCATTTTGGAGCGATCCAAGCCTACAAACCATCTTAATGCAGCACCAGTCAAGGATTGCTGAAACAACTGAGCAAGGAGCTCGCTGTTCAGGCCAAATGGGTTGAGGGCACCCACATACATTTTCAGATGCGTTGTGGGACAAGTGGTTCTGTCAAACTTGTCCATGTTTGGCATCTTGAATTTTATAGGTAATCTTGCTTTGGGGAACAAGGACAAGGAGTCCATGTCCACCACTTCCTTGTGTGTCTTGAGGGCAGTAATAGACCTTTCCAACAATTCCAGCTTCTCTCTCATTTTCTGAGCTCCCAGCTCAGAAGCAGTTCCAGAGGGCATGTCATCCAGGTTAAGGGCAGGGTTTGTTGGTTCAGCAGCAGGACCCTGATTCAAGATAGCAGGTCCACTTCCCCCAGCTGAAGCCCCATTTCCATTACCACCCCCCAGTTCAGCTATTAGGGCAGTCCTCTGGGCAGCCAATGCTTCATTCATTCTAGCCTCCATTCTGGCTTCCAGTTGTTCAATGAGATTTTGGATGTCAGACAGTGATGCCATCGGTGCAATCGGGGTTGTTGGACTTGTGGGTGAGAGCTCAGTCGGTGTTTCGGGTACAGGTGGTCTTTAGAGGGGTACCTGTGAAAGGACATAGTCAAAACGATTAGACTATCCTATATAAGGCATTTTCATAGGGTATGTGAGATAGTGTGAGGTAGGATGGGACACCCAGGATGGGACCTAATGGGGTGTGATATGTAAGGTAAAGTGCTTAGGGCTGGACACCTCGACTTTTCGAAAGGCCCCTAGTTCTCAAAGAGTTTTTCTTTGGGCCTTAAGGGCCAAAATGTGAATTTTTAGGCCTTTGAGGCCAAATTGCGAACTTTTGGGCCTCCGTGGCCAAATTGCGAACTTTTGGGCCTCTGTGGCCAAATTGCGAACTTTTGGGCCTTTGGGGCCAAAAGTGTAATTTTCCAGGTCTTAGGGACCAAAATGTAATTTTTCAGGTCTCAGGGACCAAAATGTAAACTTTTGGGCCTTTGTGGCCGAATTGGGGAATTTTTGGGCCTCTGTGGCCAAATTGGAAATTTTTGGGCCTCTGTGGCCGAATTGGAAATTTTTGGGCCTCTGTGGCCAAATTGTGAAAATTTTGGGCCTTCGGGGCCAAATTGGAAATTTTGGGCCTTAGGGGCCAAAATGTGGATTTTCCAGCTTTGGAATGTGAAGTATGGGATGAATGCGTGAATGCGCACAACATCACAACATAATTCATTTTAATGGAATGATTCAGCATCATTGGGTGCATACAGCCCTAAAGGATAGGTTCTATAGGCTATGACACAAATAGAGAATTGGCTTATTAAGGGACCCTTGAACCTTAAGTATGGATATACCTAACCACATGTGAAACAAAGAGTTTCACGTGGGTCCAACAGTACGCATACTCATGGGCCACCCCCAAAAGGATTAGGGGCGGTTTGCGGTAACAGGGTAGACGCTTTGGCTGTCCGTCGACATAATCAAGGAGACCTGCCGATCAGCGCTACTTGCTATCCAGACTCAGAAGTTTGAACAGAGAGAGAAGAAATTCATTTGAAATTCATTTTTTATGCAATGGAGAAAAGGATTCTCAATCGTGCAAATAAATCAACAAATTTAAATGTTTTCATCAAATTTGTCAATTAAGTTCAAATCTCCTCCTCAAGTATTCTTAAAGAAAGAACACCTGATTCGTGCTAGGGTACCCTGCAAAACAAAACATAGTAAAATAAAACCCTAAAGAAGGGCTAGTTAGTTTACACAGCAATTGTAGTCCACTTATGCAAAAAGATTGCACGTCCCCAGCGGAGTCGCCAAACTGTGAACCCCTCCCCAAAATATCAATGCATATGAATGCATGTGACTAAGGAAGAAATGCACGTGATGTGTGAGTCGCCACCTTGTTTAGTTATTTTCGGGTAAACTAGGAAAAAACCCTAAGTGACTCCAATTTTAATTAACCTAATTACTAGATTAATTAACCCAATGTTTAAGGCATGGTCTACGAACCCGAGGTAGATCCCGAGACTGTGTCATGCTGATGAACTAACCTATGAATGAATGCTTTGCAAGGAAGATGATGTAATTGGACCAATGAAAATGTGATTTCGACTTGCCGCTCGGGGTTAGATCCCAAACGTGCCTACGTACTTCCGTTTGAATGGAAGATCAAAGTCAACGTAGTTCGATAGGCCTTCTTTGAAGGGCTTTGAATGGGTATGCTTAATGCATGAGTGTGTGTATGCTTTGTGCATTTGTTTAGGTATTTTGCCAAAGATTGATTGATTTGATTAGGCATTTGTTGCCAAAAGTGTTGATTGGGCAATTTATTGCCAAAATTGATGTTTGGGCTTATTCTTGCCAAAAGATGTTTTGTTGGGCGATTTGTCGCCAAAAATTGATGCTTGGGCTTATTCTTGCCAAAAGTGCTTATTTGAAGGCTTTTAGCCAAAAGATTGATTTAGGCAATTTGTTGCCGAAAATTGATTGATTGGGCGTTTGTCGCCAAAATGATTAAGGCTTTTAGCCAAAAAAGAATGATTTGGGCAATTGTTTGCCAAAAGGTGATTATTTAGGCGTTTGTCGCCAAAATGCTTGATTTTAAGGCTTTTAGCCAAAAGATTGATTAATTTGAAGGCTTTTAGCCAAAATGAGTTGATTTAGGCAATTTATTGCCAAAAGTTGATGATTGGGCGATTGTCGCCAAAATTGATTGACTTAAGGCAATTTATTTGCCAAAAGCAATTGTTTGAAGGCTTTTAGCCAAAAATTGTGATTTAAGCGATTTGTCGCTAAAAAGTGGTTAATCTAATTTATAGGCAATTTGTTAGCCAAAAATTGATTGAACCGTGGGCAATTTGTTGCCAAAATGTGGTTGATTTAATTGTAGGCAATTTGTTGCCAAAACGTGATTGATTAAGGCTTTTTAGCCATAATTATTGATTAATTGGACTTAAGCCGAACTGTTCGAAATAAAGGCAATTATACCATAGCCATTAATTAACTAGGTATTTTAAGCCAATAACGTCGGATTTAGGCTTTAATACCACGATTATTGATTAACCAGGCATTAAGCCTAAATTTATTTAATTAAGGCAGTTTATTTGCCTAAGGATGAGACGAATGCATCTATGCAGTTGTAGAATTATTAGGGGTAGAAGAGAAGCATGCATGAAGTGCTATAATTAAATAGGCGGAGTTGAGTTTATGTACCTGATTTAATCCACGGCCACTTCTTAACTCCAGGTTAAGCTCCTCATTAAGGGAATTTTAATTAATTTAATTTTAGTGACCAAGTATCACAACAAGAAAGCAATAAAACTAAAATTAAAATGCAAGAAAGCAGTAAAGAATCGCAAGGAGCGTGGGGGAGAAGGAGCGTCCGTCAACACAGACTGAGTGTGTAAAACAGAAGGCTCGGGGCTGCTTTTTTAGGCAAAAATGGACTGGCTCGGCGGCTGGGTTCGGCGGCTGGGTCGCCGGAGGCAGGCGGCCTGGGTCGCCGGTGGACGGCGGCCGGGCCGCCGGAGCCAGCGGGCTGGGCCGTCGAACCCACGACGGGCGGCGGCTGGAGCCGCTGTCGCCGGCGGCTGCCGCCGCCGTGAAGGGTCGTTGCTGCCACCGCCGCGGCCGGCGGACTTTCTAGTTTTACGTTCCGGAGGCTTTTTCGGGAGTTTCGGACCTCCAAAAAATATTTCGGGACCAGTTTCGCGATCCTCGCGACGTCCCTGACGTTTTAAGTACCATATTGGCATACTTCAGGTAAATTTCCAAAATGGCCTCCAATCTGGCCGGACTGTTTGCAGTCCGGGAAAACTGGCTTTTCGAGCCTCAAAATTTGAGTATTCACAGTACTCAAACATTCTGTCGTCGACCGTTTCTTTTGGATTTTACAGTCGGCTATTTTCTCTCGAGTCCTTAATTTTTGCCTTGGAATGAAAGAATTTCCTAGCGGGATATTTCTTTTTTTTTTTTTTTTTTTGTCCTTAATTTTTGCCTTGGAACAGATGGTTCCAAGCAGGACTTATCTTGATTGATTACAATTTTTTTTTTTTGCACTCTCCGGCTTACTTTCAGATAATGCGAGAAATGTGAAAATACAAAGGAATTGCAACCCCCTTATAACTCCCTTTTCTTTTGGGTATCAATTCACTATAAACGATTGCATTATGTTATTTAAAATGAATTAGAGGCCCACTCTCAAAAGCAAGATCAAACGTCCATACCGAAAATTAGCCCTTATTAATGCATGGCTGAAACCAAAAGTATCACGTGATGGATGAATGTCACAACATATGAACAGTTTATAACACACAGGGGAACGGGAGTTGGGAAATGCATGCCTTCCAACCTTATCTCTCCCACACACGAGTTCCGTTGGTAAAAATTTCGACATCTGTTTCCTAGGATTTGGTCTAATCTCGACAACCAGTAGGGGGTTTTGAGATTGGCGAAACAAACTCTCGGAGTGAATGTGACAGAACAACAACAAACAGACTTAGGTTTTCCTTATGGGGAAGTGACTGAGGCTTTCAACTATATGCATGGGCTTTGGTCCATTGGGCTTACAAAGTCTGGGTTCCGCAAACAGGATTCGGGCTTTCACGTCGGCCTACTCCTTTTGACATACCTTTTAGGGTACTAGGCTTGCAATTGGTAAAATTGCTAATTCTCGAGTGGATGTGCCTAAAATGCAAGGTTTAGGCTGGATCCACCTTCGAAGTTAACAATGATACCGAGGGATAATTAGGGTAGAAAGTGATGAGAAGAAAGAAATGCAGTATGAATGCAAGAATTTAGAAAAAGTAAAGGAAAGCAAATAAACAAACAAGGACGATTAAAGATTTTTCCACGGCTTTCTAACCGATTTTATTTCCAACTTTAGAAAACGTAGGTTTAGAGTTAATTCCTAATTGCAACCAACTAGTTATTTAAAAAATAACCGAAGATTAATGGATGCATCCCAAGTGAAGTCGCTAATCTGTTTTCGCACCGCCCCCGAGCGATTCGAAAAACGTCACTTTTTGTTTTTGGTGGAAAATGATCTTACTTTGAACAATGGTGACAAAACATTTTATTGGATACAATGCTGATAAATCGGTCTTATAAAATATTTTGAGTCGCCACCCATTATTTCGGCAATGGGACCGTTTCCAATTTTATAACAAGATGACTCCATTTAAACCCGACTTTATTAAAGGGCCAAATTATTTAGAAAACTGGTCAGGCGCACCAATGCGGTTCTGGGTAAGGGAATTGGGTACGCCGGCCCGTTGGCAGGCGACGCCAGGAAAAACTGGCCTCTTTTAACCTACGATTTCTAATTTGTTTTTAGTTAGAAACGCCAAATTATTTATTTATTTAAACCCAACCCGAATGAATCGAACCGAGTTCTTATGTGGAAAATCAATTAATCGTCCCAATCAAATCCAATCATTGCATCCATAATCATCCAAATCATCCAAACCAAAGCAGTTAAATCAAAAAAATAAAATACCCGCTCTTGCCTTATGGTTAAAGGCGGGCCACAAACCGAACCTAAAAATACATTCTACCTGAATAAAAATTTGAACCCAAAAATCGGAAACCCAAAATCATGCATAATTACATTTTAATATTCTAAACCTAATTAAATTGTAATCTGTTCATAGTTGGTCATCTTCGGATTTATTAGAAAAATTAAATTTTATTTTTGTACAAAAATTATTATTTTTTTGAAAGAATAAAAAATTATTTCTGGAACCCTAGAACAGTCACGTCACGCTGCTGTTCTTTGGAAGAACAGTTGCGTGACGGACCCGATAGCTGCGTGATGCAGCTGTTCTGGGTTAAGAAACGAAATTTTGGACATGAACAGTTCCGTCACGCAACTGCCAGCTCCGTTACGGATCTACTGGCTGCGTGACGCAACTGCTCTGGTCCGAACTCTATTTTAAATTATTTGTTTTAAGCATTTTTTATTTAAATATATTTTAGGACAACCTCGAATGACCAAAAACGAACAGAATACAATTCAATTAAGATTAAACTACTAAAACAATAATAAAATAAATAATCAATGAATAAAAACACAAAAAGTGTAAAGGAATTACCTAATCCTCAGATTGAGGATTGTAAACGGCTTAACGAACGATGGTTAAGGCGATCCAGAAGCTTCGTCACCAAGGATTTAAATATTCAGTCTTTTCTCTCTTAATTTTCTCTCTTTTTTTGGTTTAATTCACCTAAAATTGATCTCTAATGGCAATTCTCCTTCAAACGAACTCAAAAGAGCTTCTGGAGGAGAATGTGGCCTCAGGGTGTGTTTTTAGGGTTTTCGAAAATCGTCCAAAGTTGTCTCAAACGTGAGAAAAAGATCTATTTATAGAAGTAGGTCAACAGAGCATAGCTGTGTCACGCAGCCATTAGCTGCGTGACGAAACTAGTCAGACGCGTGACGCAGCTCACTTGTTGTACCACAACTACGTGTCATTTAGCATAAAAAACGGCATGTCGTCATTCTTGACGACGACATGCAAATCTGAGTTTCATTGAAGCTGTGTGACGCAGCTATAGTGCCGTCACGCAGCCTCATAGCTACGTGACGCAGCTCTGACCCAGTCAGACACTTAAAATTGGTTTAATTTAAATCCTTGGATTAAAAGACTTCTAGATAGCATTAACCTTTCATTCCACATCCTCGTATCATCATTGGATCAGGCGGGGCATAAAGACACGCGCCAACACAGCTTAGCCCGTTGAGTTTGAATGGTGAAAGCAAATCCCAATCTTCATGGCTAAGACTATGGAATAATGCTTCAAATGCAGGTGCCAAGTACCAATCCATGGAAAATGGGAAAGAAATGAGAGGTTTGGGGAAGTTTTTGAGTGAAATCTTCATCTGGAATAAGAGAGAAGAGCTTTTGAAGTGTGTAGGTGTATTATGGTCTTTTATAGCAAGAAATATGTGACAACTGGCTGCCACTGTAATACTAGTGGCACATGCCATTGCGTGTGGCGCACGCCATTGGGTAACTGTCAGCTGAATAAAGTGTTGTTTTGTTGTTTCTTTGATCATCAAATGCAAAAAAGTAGTGCGAATATCATCTATAAAGCACAAGTACTCTAGCACCACTCAAAAATATGTAAAGAAATTGGCATTTGCCTCCTCATAAATGAAAATAATCATTCTTTACAAAAGCATTCCCCAACCTGGGTTTGAATACAGGAAAGCAAGAATAAAGGAAGAAGAAAACAAGCAAAAATAAGCAGGGGCAACTGTCTCAAGACATGTTTGAGGTCGCCTCCTCTAAGTCCTCGCTACCAGATTCCTCGGTCTCTTTAACAATAATTGGCCAACGTCTAGCTCCACGACCAGCATGACCACAACGCTGAATTCCCCAACCTCGACTAGCTGGAGGCGCCATGCTAGCTCTCTGCACAAATTTGTAGATACTAGTAATCACATTGCACGCATACATGGCATATGCATTGCATGTTTTCTTTTTTTGTTGTCTATACTTACAGATATGTGCTTGCTAGAGAGCCTTGCCAATGCCAACTTGAGACGTGCCGCTTCATACAATTGGCTCACCTCATTATAGTCAACAATGGATACCGTAGGATAAGGCAAGGGCAGATAATAAGAATGCAAACTAATAAAAAAGCAATAATCAGAATAAAAGAGCAAAAATTACTCACATAGGTGCAGCTAGGTGGAGACATCTGATACGGACTCACTAGATGTGTCTCCAGCATGCCCTGAGCAATCTGACCTATGTGGTCTAAGATAAATGAGAAGGAGGCACCCGGTCCGTGCTCCGGCTTATCGACAATGACAGCTTTATCCGGAGCCCTGGAGTCAAAGCCTCCCCTCACATGCTTGTCGCGCTGCTCTACTGTAAGAATAAACACATGTAGTGAATAAAAGAGAAATAGATATTGGGACAAAACCAAGAATAGAATAACAAGAGTGGATAAAATTCACTTGTACTGGAGCATCATCTTATCCCCTGTCCAATTCCTCTGCCTCTGCAAAAGGGTCAAACTTGGTAGGAGGAGGGAGATGGACCAGGAGTTGAGTCCGCACAAAGATGGCATAGGCTCCCAATATAAAAGTAGCCAAGTAGTTTGTAGCAGCCGACCCCCTCCGAGCAACTGTGATATCTTGCTCCAGCTGAATGAACCTAGTGGAAAGCATGTAGTACAGGACGTCATAAGGCACTCTCCTCTGGTCTGGGCCTAGCTCCCATTCATACACCCTCTCACCAAGGTAGTACATATCATAGGATAATCCTGGAAGAAGGAGCCGCCTGCGCTGGAACACGACAACAGCCTGAACAAAGTTGGGGTACTCAACTACATTACCCCATGGGCACTTCACTATCTGTAAAAAAACAAAGAAAAAAAAAAGCAAAAAGTAATGAGAAGAGAAAAAGAACAAAAAAATGAGAAAAAAGAGAAAAGGAGACAAAAAAAAAAAGGAAAACATAAAAAATGTGAAAGTTTCAAATTTACCTAGTACCAAGCAAGGCCATTCAGGAGCTGTCGGAACACCGAAATCTCTAGTGTCGTGCAAGCATATTTCCAGCTAAACTTCCATGCCCAGCCTCAAGGAAGGGTCATCCTGCTATTATTAGTGTCAAACCCATACAACCTAAGCATAGGGAGGACTCGGTGCTCACAAGCCCAGATCTGTATCATAAATACTGCAGAAGTCAGTAAATAAAGCAGAAAAAATAGAAAGCATGGAAAAAAGGAGAATTGTTAAGAAGAATACCTCAATGACTCACCTATAAACAACCTTCAAATGTGCTCCGCGGATGCACAAGTCCAGGCTATAATAAAGATATGACAAGGCAGCAGCTCCCAAGTTAAACTGCCTAGTCACATCTAAGTCTTGCAGCGGTGATATCAACACCAGATCTGCGTCGTTACCATGCTTTGGGAATAAGGTAGTCGACAACAGATAGAACAAATAAGCTTGGGCTAATAAATCTACATCCATCTTAGCAACACAGTCCCGAAGCACATTCTTGTAATGAGAGATGATACTCTCATAACGCACCTTCTAGCCGAAGATGGTAGGCTCCATACCTATCGCAGCTCAGAGACTCCCACAAGCCTGGTCGATCCAGAGTCCTCAACTGGTCATCAAAATGACGGATCGCCCTTTGAAAGGGAGCCTGGTGATGGCTGTAAAATACACTGGCGTGATCGTTATCTCACCGAACGGTAGATGGAAAGTATGGGTGGTATCAATCCACTGCTCCATGAACGCCATAATGCTCATTGGGACGGTTCGCCCCTACATCCAGGGTAACATGTCGACAAAATAGCTGAATCCCGCCTCTCGGACATGATCCTGAACTGGAGGTAGCAACTACTCTAACCCCTCACCCACCGCGTAGGTGTTACCAATCGACGTTCCCCGCTTCGTCCTCTTATGCAAAAATAAACCACTGTAAGTATGCTAATGAAGTGCGAAGGCACGTGTTTCCATGTTTTGATGCAGGTAAATAAGAAAAATAAGGAAAAATGGTGAAAAATACTAAAAAGATGGTGTTTCATAGTTACTGTGGCACAAGGAACTACTTTAGTGGAGTGTGCAACTAGTGCCATAGAGCACGCCACAAATCTGCAGCAAAAGCCAAACATACAAAGAAGTGGCGCACGCCATATGCATTGACACATGCCACAGTAGCACACCACAACCCTAAAACAGTCAAAATTCAGTCAAAAGGTAAATTCTAACTTGATTTCGATTTCAAACCTAATGTTTGCATGTTTCTAGTACTAATAATGCAGGATAAATCAAAGAAAAATTTTGGAATACCTAGGTCGAGCCCCAATAGACATGGGTTGACAAATCATACCGCATGCTAGTCGTAGTCCCTGCATCTGGAATAAACTCTTGAATCTTCATTCCGCAGCTCATGGGTCGAGACATAGGGTCGATCACAGCATCACCCTGTAGATGCTCAAATTTTGCCCCAAAAGGACTCAATGATGATAACCTTTTTCGTGATAAAATGAGTTTGAGATCTCTGAACAGTTTGATTCTCAGACAGATGGTCCCAGTTTAAGAAATGCAACCTATTAGGCCATTTTCCCATTTTAAGGATTCGCATCAAAATAGGGCCTAGAAATGCATCTTGAATACGCCCTGGCATGTCCAGGCACACTGCCTTGTTTTGCATGCCTCAAGGCTAATTTCATGAAAATCGAACTGGCCTATTTTTGGGGCCCACCAGTGGCACTTGCCACCTAAGCCCATAAAATGGGCAACATCCCCTATTTGCCTATGAATACAGGCATGGGGAATGGGTTGAAGAGGGAATTGTTTTGGTTCCTTAGCCAAACTCTTGCAATTTTGATTCTCAAAAACCCCTCAATCTAAATCCTTAGCAAGTGTTATTGATTCGGTATTAAGGGAGACTTTTTATACAAAGAACTCTAGTGGTTCGGCAATCAATCTTCCTCAAAACACAAATCAATCAAACTAATCTCGGACTATTGATCAAAGATCAAGGCTTATTAGGTATCTCTCACCATTTTCAATCAAATCTCAAAGTTTTCTCCAAAATAAGGTAAACTGAAATTCTAAAACTTTTCTCCTCTTTTCCTTTTTATTTTGGTGTTAAATGACCATTCTTAAGTTTGGTTGTGAGGGAAACTCGTGATCAACCAAAAAGGGGACTTTCTGGACATTAGTGGCACTAGCCACATGCTGTGGCAAACGCCATAGCACTAATGGCACAAGCCACAAGCATAGGCCTTGCGCCACTTCTTCCTAGAAGGCTCCATAACGCGTATTTTGAGTTTTCTGATTAGGGCAAGATCCATGCACCACTACGTGTGGTGTGCGCCACTGGACCTTCATTTCAGAAGCCAAACAACATAAAATCAATAACTATGCACTGATTTCATGATTCATGGAGTTAAGCCATAAGCATTCTTGCTTAAAGAGCATATAAAACTCATTTTTGATGTGGATGAGAAAATAAATAATAAAACAAGATTAAGAGCAATGATTGGTGAATTTGTTCATCCTACAAGATGGACATCAAGATCATGAGCTTAAATCCTGTTTAATATTTGAAATCCTAGTCATTTAATTACTGTTCTTTAAATTCCAGCACTTTACATTTCAGTCCTTTAATTATTAGTACTTTATTTTAGTGCTCTTTAGTTTATGTAAATCTAACACTTTAACTTTAGTATTAGAACATTCTAACATTAACATTCATCATTTGTGTTATTATTGAATGAATGTATGTCTTCTGTTTCTTGGATTCTTATTATTTTGTGATTGTTATTCTTTATGTTTGGATCATTATTTGATTCATTATGTTAAGCTTAATTTAAAGAGTCCATAAGGATTCTTATCAAAGCTTGCTTATAATAGATAGATTGGATTTGGGAAATTTGGAGGCTTTACGGGTAGATTGTAATGATTACGATGATCTGTGACTCTTTTCTCCTCACCTCCCTTCTTTGATTGATTTATTTTATGATGAATGGACGAGATTGAATGTATGATTGACATGTTTTCCAAAAAGTGCATAAAAGGTTTTACATCTCAGTTTTTAGTTAATTGCATTATTAAATTATTGTGAAGTAATGAACAACTAGGAGGCCGGTTTAACCGCGTGAAATGGATGCCTAACACCCTCCCATTTTGTACCTAATTCCCGGACCCTATCTCTGGTTTAAAACCGGATTAGTCGATTCTAAGGAATCAGCTGATTCGAAAATCTCCGCTGAGGATCAAACCGAGAATCTCTGGATTTCGGTTTTGGGTTCGAATAAATGAGTTGACTCCGAAAGTTGTCCAACTATTCACAATCTTTAATAATGTTATTAACTTTAAATTGAGTCAACTTTTTAATTTATAAATGTCATTCATGCATTATTCTCTTCTTAATCTCCTTTCTACCCTAAACCCTAAAGGTGATATTGGGGGTCATGATACTCTCACTCTACTCGACTGTTTGGATTCGCCACTAACATACACCACACATACATCCCAATTGGTATATCAAAAGAATTGGCATAACCCGCTATCTCCATTACACTTACACCCAAAGTAAATGGGAGGAAACAACCAATTCTCACTTATGGAACCCAAGACTTAATAAACCCGACCAAAGCTTATGTAATTGACCCTAGTTCCTTCCTCTAGGTTAACCTTAATAACTTATGATTGTTGCATTCATACATAATAATTGTGAGAGGCATCGATCCAGAACCCCATGATGGTTTATGGGCCCAACTCATATGTCCTAGGGTTTAGAAGAGACCTTACCTTGAATCATGTGTAGGAGATATAAGGGTGTAGATCACGCATTTCCCCAAATCCCTTCCCCTTTGTTTGTATGTAATTGCTATGGTTGTGTTGTGTTTCCTTCATTCATCACTTGTTCTCTTATAGCCATATAGGAGTATTCTGTCATGCCCCGGTCTCACTGTTCGAAATGTCAAAAAGAGAAAGACCGAAGAGAAATGCTTAAATCAAAATGAGCCAAGAAGACTCTCCCTCCAAAGCTCAAGTGCCTAAGAAAGAAGCTCCTTCGATTCAAACATCGACATATGAAGACCCCTAGAAGAGGCTTATCAACTTTTGCTTGAAACCAAACAAGTACAAACTGAAGCGATGACTCTTCCAAGGTGTGGAGACGCGCTTCACCTTCATGCGCAAACCGCCTTATTGAAATAGGTGATTAGAGGATGCTAGACCATATCAAAGGTCCTAGGCTTGAGTAGTAAAAAAAAAAAGAGTATAAATACCTCGATAGGGCTAAATGGGGTTATTGTAAGAAGTCAACCTATGGAAGTAATATATGAAGCTATCTATTTTGAGCCAAATATTTTCAATGTCTCGAGAAAAATTGAAAAATCATCAAAAAGACCAAAAAATCAAAAAAAATTAAAAAGAGAGAAATCTTGATTGTATAAAAAAGACCCTACTCAAGCATCATCATTGTTTGAGGCAAAAAGAAAGGGATTCAAAAAAAAGAAAAAAGAAAAAGGAGAAATTTTGAATATTTGGCTACAAAGTAAAGCACGTTTTAATTCTTGCAATTTCTTGAAAGCCTTTCTTCAATCTCCATTTTGAACGGTGCTGATCGAATTATGACAGAATATAACATTATTTGCATTTCACAATGTCATGTTGCATGATTGCATTTTGTGACACATATCCATTTCATGTGTTCATGCATACATGCATCATACCTAACCTTGCAACCACCAAAGCTCCGCATAAAGTAGTCAAGGCCCTTGAAGCTCAAAATTTTGGTTGGTTACAGCCAAGGAAAAAGGAAAAGGAAAAAGGAAAAAGGAAAAGGAAAAAGGAAAAAGAGAGATAAACACAAAAAAAAAGAAGCAAAGGCAAAAGAAAAAGAGAAAAGAAAGAAGAGAAAATAAGCTTGAGGTGCTGAAGGGAGCCGAGCGAGAGGAAGTCACCCCCAGTGAGAAAATCAACTACAAAGAAAGCATCGAGGAGGTCATCGTCGATCATGCACAATAAGATCTCCAAAAAAAGAGAGTTTCGAGGAGGATGAATCCCCCTTCTCCTGATGTTTCTACATTTGATATTGATTGTAAAATCTTTCTCTGTAATTCAATAAAATGCATTTTAATTTTTCTTACCTGATTGACTTCTTTCCTGATGATTCCATTCATCATAGTAAATAAGCTCATGTGCATTTTTGACATAAAATTCATCACGCATGCTTGAATTTAATATTAACACGAAATAGAAATTGTTGATTGGGCGAAAATCGGATGCAAGAATTAAACATGGAATTTCGAATCCTATTTATGGGTATGAAAACAAGCCTTCACATGGAGCTACGAGGTTATGCCTGGAATCGATAGATCTATAGCCGAGTACAACATTTCATAGTATCTTGGAGCCAACCAGTTGTTTTTTCCCAAGAGATCCCAAATCCCCGGAAGGACCTCGGAAAACTATTTTTATTTGTTTTTATTTAAAATGGTGTTAAAACCTTTTGGGATCGCGGTGCCGATAAATCGGTCTTATAAATTGTTTTAGTCGCCACCCATTATTTCGGCAATGGGACCGTTTCCAATTTTAATTTATAAAATGACTCCATTTAACCCATTTTTTATTTAAGGCTGATTATTTGAAAAAGACTGGTCAGGCGTACCAAGTACGATTTTAGGTAGGGGAATTGGGTATGTCGGCCCGTTGGAAGCCGACGTCCGGAAAACCGGCCTCTTTTAACCTAGGATTTCTAATTGATTTTATTTTAGAAAAGCCAAATTATTTAATTAAACCCAACTCGAATAAATCGAACCGAGTTCCTATGTGGAAAATTAATTAATCATCCCAACTAGGTTCATTCATTGCATTCATAATAAATTAATCATCACATTCACCATCCATCCACAACATAGAAAATATAATTAAAAGACCCGCTCTTGCCTTATGATTAAAGGCAGGCCACAAACCAGATTTAATAATATAATCAACAATAAACAATAAATCCTAAAATCTTATAATCATAGTAAATTAATTGATTTGATTCGATTAGAACACAATTTGCCCATTATTGATCATTTTCCGAATTAACATTAAACATTTACTTAATGACATGAAATTAAAATAAGATAAGATAAGTATTCTGGAACTTTAGGACAGTTGCGTCACGCAGCTGTTCTATGAAAAACAGTCGCGTGACGGAACTCTTAGTTATTATCCTGGAATTTTAAAGCAGTTGCGTCACGCAGCTGTTCTATGAAGAACAGTCGCATGACGGAACTCTTAGTTACGCGACGGAACTGTTCGTGACTTTATCAAAATCTCCAGATGTATTGATTATTTATTCAGAACATAATATTAAATAAAAATGTAAAAATGAAATAAAGACTGTGCGCACGAACAGCTACGTCACGCAAGTGGTTCAGTCCAGGTTAAGGTCTTTTGGACATGAACAGTTGCGTCACGCAGGTAGTAGCTGCGTGACGCAACTGCTCTGGTCCGTAACTACCTTTCAAACTACTCTTTTTACGTGTTCTTTTTGTTAACAATAGTTTAACACAACTCAGAAATGCTCAGAAATGGGCAAAATGACATTTAACCAAAAACAAACTAACTAAATACTATGAAAATGAGATTTTTTAACAAATAAAAGACTAAAAATGAAAAGAGAAGGTTTAAGTGATTACCTAACCCTCAGATTCGAGGATTGCATGCGCTTTGATTGATTCAGGGACACTGCCTCACGATCCCAGAGGTGTTTGTTATCAAGTTTTGCAAAATAAACATTTCTTTTTCCTTTTCTCTCTTTTTCTCTTCTTATGTTTCTTTTTTGTGTTTTAATTTTAAATCTATATCTAATGGCTTGATCTTCCTCAAGGTTACTCATTTGAGTTCTTAGGGAAGAAACCCTAGCCATAAATCAAAAAAAAAAAACCTTTGCTTAAAACGTTGAAGTCCAGAGAAAATGAGAGAAAAGTCCCATTTTTAAGACGAAATGTTGTATTTATATGGGTAGGGCAACAGAATGAAGCTGCGTGACGCAGGTAGTAGCTACGTGATGGAGCCGCGAGCTGCGTGACGCAGGTTACTTTTCGTACAGTTGCCGCGTATCCATACAAACAGTGTAGGCCGTTGCATGGGCGCGCGCCAGAGGTGTCAGCCTGGTTAGAGTTGCGTGACACAACTATGAGTGCCGTCACGCAGGTGATAGCTGCGTGACGCAACCCTAATGCAGGTCAGACTCCTTTGGGCCGGTTCGATTCAATTTTTGGTTCAAACACTTCTGGTTGATCATGATTCTTTATCCCTTATCCTCATATCATCACCGGGTTAGGCGGGGGCATAAAATTACGCGTCAACAGTTTGCCCCCCCACTTTATCATTAATTGTATAAATAATTAATGGTAAAGTGGTCCATTGACACGCCTTCCATCTGGCAATCATCCTCAAAGCTCGGTTTGATCAGCTTTGTCGGCTCCAGTCAGATCAGTAACAACATTGGTTTGATGACGATACCTTCGAAGCTCGGTTTGATCGGCTTGAAGGGTTTTGATTTGATCATCTGGCCACCTACTCAGCTCGGTTTGATCAGCTTTGTCGGCTCCAATCGGATCAGTAGAGGCATCCTCAAGGCTCGGTTTGATCGGCTTGAAGGGTTTTGATTCGATCATCTGGCCACCCACTCAGCTCGGTTTGATCGGCTTTGTCGGCTCCAGTCGGATCAGTAGAGGCATCCTCAAGGCTCGGTTTGATCGGCCCGAAAGATGTTGATTTGATGAAAAAGTCTTCGAAGCTCGGTTTGATCGGCTTGAAGGGTTTTGATTTGATCATCTGGCCACCCACTCAGCTCGGTTTGATCGGCTTTGTCGGCTCCAGTCGGATCAGAAGAGACATCCTCGTGTGAACCCCTACCCAAATATTGTCATATAATGAATATGACTAAGGGCAGAAATGCACGTGAATGTGTGAGTCGCCACCTTATTTAATTGTTTTAGGGTAAACTAGGAAAAAACCCTAAGCTGACTCCAATTTTAATTAACCTAATTACTAGATTAATTATCCCAATGTCTAAGGCATAGTTTGCGAACCCGAGGTGGATCCCGAGACCATGTCATGTTGATGAACTAACCAATGAATGAATGCTTTGCAAGGTGATTGATGTAATTGGACCAATGAAATGTTTAAGTGATTTCGACTTGCCGCTCGGGGTTAAATCCCAAACGTGCCTACGTACTTCCGTTTGAATGGAAGATCAAAGTCGACGTAGTTCGATAGGCCTTTTTTGAAGGGCTTTGAGTGGGTATGCTTAATGCATGAGTGTGTGTATGCTTCGTGCATTTTGTTTACGCATTTTGCCAAAGAATTGATTGATTTGATTAGGCATTTGTTGCCAAAAGTGTTGATTTAAGGCTTTTAGCCAAAAAGATTGATTTAGGCAATTTGTTTGCCAAAAGTGTTGATTAGGAGATTGTCGCCAAAATGATTGATTTAAGGCTTTTAGCCAAAAGATTGATTAATTCAAGGCATTTTGCCAAAGCTTTGATTTAAGCGATTTGTCGCTAAAAATGGTTAATCTTATTTATAGGCAATTTGCTTGCCAAAAGTGATCAATTGAATTGCAATATAGGCAATTTATTGCCAAGAGAAAAAAAAAACGTGGTTAATTAAGGCTATTTAGCCACAATTATTGATTAATTGGACTTAAGCCGGACTGTTCGAAATAAAGGCGATTATACCATAGTCATTAATTAACCAGATACTTTAGCCAATATTGTCGGATTTAGGCTTTAATACCACGATTATAAATTAACCGGGCATTTAAGCTTAATCGTATTTAATTGAGGCAGTTTATTTGCCAAATTGATGACGTGAATGCATTTATGCAGCAGTGTAATTCAGAATTGGAGTAGAAGAAGAATATGCACAAAATGGTGAAATTAAATGGGCAGGGTTTCGTTATTACCTGAGTTAATTGGCGGCCGCTTCTTAGCTTCAGCTTGAAAATTCTATATTAAGCTTCTCGTTTGGGGAATATTAATTAGAATTAATTCAATTAAGTGACCAAATAATCACAACAGCAGAGTAATAAAAGCCTACACTAAATGCAGAAAAGCAGTAAAAGAACCGCAAGGTGCGTAGGGGAGAAGAGAGCGTCCGTCAACACAGACTAAGTCTAAAACTGACGAACCAAGGCTGTATTTATAGGGAAAAACAGGCTGGCCGTCGCCGCCGCCGCCACCGTGGCCGGCAGACTTGCTAGTCTTTCGTTCCAAAGGCTTTTTCGGGAGTTCCGTACCTCCAAAAAATATTCCGGGACCAGTTCTGCGATCCTCGCAATTTTTTGGATGTTTCAAGTACCATATTGGCATACTTTCGGTGAACTTTCCAAATAGCCTCCGATCCGGCCGGACTATTTGCAGTCCGGGAAAACAGGCTTTTTGAGCCTCAAAATTTGAGTATTCACAGTTGCCCCCCACCGGCAACCATAAAAATGATTTATGGGAGTCGGTGGTTGTCTAAAAAACAAATTTGAAGGCAAAAATCGGACGCATCCAGAAGACCTGCCTTTTGGCTATTTCCTTGATTTTTTTCATTTTCTTCGATTTTTTTTTGGGCCTTAGGGGCCAAAATGTGAACTTCTGGGCCTTTGATGATCAGAGGAGGAGGAGGCCCCGTCGCTGATGCCATGGTTGCTAAGCTTTTCTGTTGTTGTCTTTACTTTTCTTTGCCTGTGTTTTCTGTACTGTACTTTATTTGCACCTGCATTTGGTTAGTACTAAACAACTTATATGTATGCATGTTTATTCACTTCAAAATTTCTCCTTTTAATTTCCAATTTCTTACTTTTTCCTTGATTTTTTTTTATTTTTTTTTCGATTTTGTTTTTCTCAAAAATGAACCCTTTTTATAACCACAGCATGCATAGCTAGACTAAGAGTCTCTCCAAAGTCGAAAAGATCAACTTAGGGAGGTACGGTCTTTCTCCTATCATTACCCTTAGGGGAGTGGTAATTGACTGGGATTTTCTACGGGCCTGCATCAAACTTTGGGACTTGGAGGCCCACGTTTTTCGGTTCGGGGCCATGATGGAGGAGATGTGCCCTCTTTTTGAGGAATTCTGCGCTATTATAGGGTGTGATCCCAATGCCCCTTTAGTCAAGCATGAGGTCAAAATTGGGTATGTTCGGTCGTTTGAAAGCCTATTTCAGTTCAGCCGGCCACAAGCTAGGGCCATGATTGTTGGTGACCAGAAAGCAATTCTGCTGCCCCTGATTGACGAATTTTCAGAGGTTCACTCAGACGACCCAGACCGGATGAGGCTGAGAATGCAGGCCTTGGTTTTTTACTTATTAGCTGGTTTCTTGTTCAACAAGGATCCAGGCTTCGGGGATTTGTGACTCTGCCCCATGATTCGGCAGACGGAGGATATGGGTTGCATCGGCGGCATTGTGCTGGCAAAGACTATCAGGAGCCTTGATAGAGCTGCTTTAGGCTTCGATGACTGGACGGTCTCTCCGATTATTCTCCAGGTATTTCCCCTTTTCCTTTTCCTTATTTTTTCTTCTTTCTTTTGGTTCGTTCCTTTGTAATAGAAAGGATCCATTACTCAGGTTTGCTTAAAGGACCACCTCCAAGTGGTTGCTGCTCCTACTCTCTTGCCCTATAGCCCCGCCCAGTACCGTACAAGGAGGATCTTGATCACACACCCATCTATTGATGCATGGACCTTATGGCTGATTGAGTTGGGTCCAAACGAGGTGTTGTGGTTCATTTCCTGGTATGACATCACCCGTTTTATCCAGGTTAGCTCTCGCCATACTCGAGTTTACCTTTTAGGCCTTACACATTGTACTTGGTACTACGCTTCGCGCGTTTTGAGGCAGATGGGGATAGACCAGACTGTTCTGATTGTGGATGGCCCTTCTGTTGATTCAATTATTACTCCAGGTGTTTCCCGAGCCATCCTTAAGGCTTGGGTTAGAGATCATCTCATGGTTAGGCCCCTACCTAATCCTGCCGGTGTTCATACTTCTCCAGAGTACCGAACCTGGTTCATTGCTGCTGTTTGGCCGATTGCAAGGCCAAGGAGGAACGCACTGCTGAGTGCACTTGAAGGTTGGGCTCAGGCTGACGCTGATAATGAGGTTGGGACTGATGAGGAGATTGTGTTGGCTCCTCGGACAGGCGAGGTTGGAGAGAGTCCAGTAGCTAGGGATGACTCGGAGGATGTTGCCCCACGGAGGCGACGGGACACCTAGACTCTTATAGGCTTTTGGACTTTTGTTGTTTTTTTCCTTATTTTGACTTTTTTGACTTTTTATTTGGGACTTTGACTTTGGATTTTGGATTTTGTTCTTTGGCTTTGGATGTATGTTTTTTTTTTGGACTCTTTTGCTTTCTACTTGACTTCGAGCTGTTTGATTTTATTGCTTTAATTGGGGATGTGATTTGACTTTTAAGCTTTCCAAGCATTTTCCAACTTTATTTATTCAAGCTCTAATTTTTGCCTAAGTTGCCCTTTCGGGTTTTCAACTTAGCGAGCTACCCATTTTTGCCTAAGCCGCCCTTTTCGGCTTTTCAACTTAGCGGGCCCGACTTTTGCCTAAGCCGCCCTTTCGAGTTTTCGACTTAGCGGGTTCTCCCTTTTTCTTTTCTTTCCTCTTTCTTTTTTGCTTTGTTTTTTTTTTTTTTCTTTTTGGCAAAGAAGAATGAATTATGAAATGATTTTTCCATTAATGTTTAGACCGTACCCAATGAGGGCTGCCTACATATCTCCGATACATAATTTTTTTTTTCCGAAGAGAATCAGGTCTAATGTAGTTCATTTTTACATTATGCAATGCTTATTATACAAAATATCTTTTTAACTGATCTAAATTACATGGATTTGTGAATTCCAAACCATCCAAATCAGTCAAAATGACGGCTCCGCCAGACAATATTTTCTTCAATACATAGGGTCCAGCCCAATGAGGACTAAACTTCCCACGTGGGTCTATGATTGGCTGTCTAATTTCCTTCAGGACCAAACAACCTTCTTCTAGTTTTCGGTCTTTGACCTTCTTATTAAAATGTTGTGCCATTCTTCTCTGGTAAACTTGAATTTGGTGGATCGCTTGCAATCATTTTTCGTCCATACCCAAGAGTTGCAAATGATAATTCTTAGCCCAATCTGCTTCGCTGATCTGGCTTTCCCGGATAATCCTCGCCGACTGAACTTCTAGCTCAATAGGCAACACTGCTTCCATACCATACACTAAGGAATACGGAGTTGCTCCGGTGGGCATTCTGATTGAAGTCCTATATCCCCATAGGGCATTCAGTAACTGTTCATGCCAAGCTTTGTGCTTTTGAACCATCTTCTGCAAAGTGACTTTTATAGCCTTATTTGCAGCCTCTACAGCCCCATTTGTTTGTGGACGATAGGGTGAGGACTTATGATGTTGGATTCTCTTTTCTTTCAACAAATTAGAAAATTCACTCTGAAAGTGGGACCCATTATCAGTGATGATCTCAAATGGCGTTCCATACCGGCAAAGGATGTTAATACGAACGAACTGTGCCGCCTTCTTGGCATTGAAAACCGAATAAGAGGCTACCTCGATCCACTTAGTGAAATAATCCACAGCAATCAGGATGAATTGATGACCATTGGAAGCCTTTGGGTGGATTTTTCCGATCACGTCTATGCCCCAAGTTGCGAAAGGCCATGGTGAAGCAATGGGATTCAAATTAACCAGAGGCTGTCTTTGCAGCTTAGCAAAAATTTGACACTCATGGCACTTCTGCGCATGCATCACGCAATCTGCATTCATGGTTGACCAGTAATAACCCAGGTTCACGATTTTTCGAGCCAAGGCTATCCCGTGCATGTGTGGACCAGACTCCCCATTATGTAAGGAATCCATGATGGTTTGAGCTTCTCCCTCATCAACGCACCTTAGGTGCAAACCGTTCCAACTTCTTTTGTATAGAACTCCCCCAATAAGGAAATATCCGGATGCTAACTGTCTCAACGTTCGTTGATCAGTCTTGGTGGATCCCTCCGGGTAGGCCTGTAACGCCCCAAAATTTTCGAATCTTAAAATAATATTATTTTATCGGGTCATGAATGGTGCTACAGAAAGGGGGATAATATTTTATTTAGATCCGAGGAAGATATTGAGTATGATTAACTATGAATGGGTAGTGATTTACCAGTCTATGAATAGTACCACCAGTCTGTGAATAATACTACCGGTCCGGGAGTCGGTATTAATTTGGTCCGGAAAAATTACTATATATGTTTTATATTTTCTTTAATATTTTTGGAGTATGTATGCATGATTTTTATGGGTAGAAAGTAAGTAATGAATATTTTTGGAGAATTTAGATAATTAGTGAATAGTGAATTATGATACTTTATTAATTAAGGAAATTTGAGGAATTATTTTTATGGAGTAATTTGAGAAATTTGTGGAAATAAATAATATTGTGACGGAATTGAATTGGAGAATATTTTTAGCCATTAGATGAGCTTAATCTTAGCCACCCAATTATGGGGAAAAGACCAAAATACCTTTGATAACTTTATAAGGTCAACTCCAATTATTGAGCAACCACTTTTTCTCTACTTCTTCTTCTCTTCAACGCCAACTTCCTCTTCTTCTTCTCTTCTTTGTTTTTCTTCACTTCTTACTTGTTAAATCCACCAAATTGAACCCACCCAACTTGATTTAAGTAATTAATCTTAGAGAATTAAGCTTGAGAAGTGATTTGTGGTGATTATTTTCAAGAAATTTGGAGATTCTCTACTTAAGCAAAAGGTTGGGGAAACCTCTACCATGGAGTAAAGGCAAAGTTAGAGCTTAGAAAGCTTTAATTTAAGCTTGCTAAAGCTTATTTTTAAGGTTAGTGTTCATAAACACACTTACCTTACTTGAATTTTTGATTTTGTGCATATATGCTATCATGTGTATATTTTGGGATCTTGTATGAAATGATTGATTTGTTGAATTTCGGTTGCAATAATATGCTCTTGGGTGACGTTTGATGAGTACTTATTATGTGGTAGACATTTCTACCTTGTACCTTTGTTGTTCATGTTCTTTTCATGGTTGAAGAAAGCTGAATTTGGAAAAAACAGGTTATTGAATGAGATTAAGGACCATTTTTCGATCCTTTATAGTTTCCATTTGTGTCTGAGTCCTTCATAAAAGTTTTAGGTATACTTCTTAGCTTTCCAACCCATCCTCTTGTGTCCAATTTGGAGATACATAGCTCAACTTATGGCTGAAATACCTAAACTGACTCTGTTATGTCGGGCCACATGCATCACTGAATTGAGTGCCCATTTTCACCACTATAATGACAAGATTTGGTTCTGAGGTCTTCATGAAAGTTGTTTCCCTGTGTCTTGAGACTTCCATGGTTCTAGATTGGTTTAATTTGAGTGTTTGGTTAAGTAGGAATTCAATAAACATTGGACTTAGTTCTGCTGAATCGGGTCTGGACTGTTGGTCTATGTTCCTAGCTTCTGTTTACCATCTTACACATTGATCTGGCTGTGGTCCCTCATAACATTTGTAGAATTTTATCTTATCTTTCTAATGAATCTGATTTCGTTCAATTTGGAGACCTATAACTCAAGTTATGTCTTAAAAACACAGTAAAGGTCAAGGTTATTTTAATGCTGGAAATTTCCTATGCCTTGACTCATAGGTTTATTTGGATAAATGTATGTATGAATCATGTGTGATGAGGTTCTCTTGATTATTTGTATGTTTTAGGATTGATTTGACAAAAATAAGATATAAGGTTGAAAAGTGGTATTGTGGATATGTTTAAATGGATATAAATGGGAAAAATTGTTGGAAATTTTGGGATAAAGTGTGGAATTAGTTTAGATAATGCATGATGAGGATAGAAATGGATACCTTGGTGTATAAGAGTTGTGTTAGTATGCTTGGTTGGAGAAGAAAATTCCTCCCCTTGGTTTCATTAAGAGGCCAAACCACTCTAGGGTGGTAAGGCTTACTTAATTATTTTTTTTGTATGGTATAAGTATAACATAAGTATGATTATTTTGATAACTTTCATATGTTTAGAGTTTTAAAAAAAAATGGGTATTTAAGGTGTACGTGCTTCGAATTTTGAATAAGGAAAGTATGATAAATTTCATTATGATGTTAAGAAAGTTTTAAAAGAAAAGGAATTGATGAGAAATTTTCCTATATTAAGTAGATATATATATATATATATATATATATATTTGAAATATTTCCTTTGAAGAATGTGGAAATTTTTGTAAGTTGTAAGTTGAGAAATTTGAAATGATGGGTATTAAGTAATGAAGAGTTTTTGATTAAGAATTATTGCTTTTGTGAAAGAATGATTTTGATTTGGGCTCTACTATGCATGATTGAAACGTGGTGTGATGAGATTGATTTTGTTATGTGAAGCTATGATCATATGCTAGGGTTATCAGCCCTTATAAATAGGCGGACGCGCTTATTTGTGTGATGGGGTGGTGCTGTCATAGGCCACAGTGGTGCTTTCATAGGCCACGATTGTGTGATGGGGTGGTGCTTTCATAGGCCACGATTGTGTGATGGGGTGGTGCTTTCATAGGCCACGATTGTGTGATGGGGGTGGTGCTTTCATAGGCCACGATCAAATCTGCTTATGTTCATTTTATATTAGTACGAGCCTTAACTAAAGAATGAACATATTTGTATTTATAATTGTCTTATTGCTTTCAAAGTATTTGAATTAAACGAATGAGATCATATAATTTTAGTAAACCTTACTTTGGAAATTAATGATTATGTTATCAAATGAATTTTCAAAGCATGATATTCAGGTACATGTGTATTGGTATAATGACTGTGCAAGTAATGATTTAATAAATGTAAATGTAATTTGATATTTCTTTATATTATTAATTAATAGTTTATTTGACATTTCTTTTGCTATAAATGTACATGTATGTTGAAATTTAATGATTTTATGTCATTTGTGTTTTAAGTAAGTTGTCATCACAACTTTAGTAAGTATGTGAATTATGAGCACCACTGAGTTTTATACTCAGCCCGTTGATTTTTATCACACGCATGTTAAAGACTGTGGTTGCTGCTCGAAGACTAGAAGAGTAGCATCAGAGCAGAAGTGACTATTGTGGTAGTAGTAGATTGAGGTTTATGTAATTAAGAATTATGGCATGTATAAGTATTTTATTTTCAGAGGTTGTATTATTTGAATTATAACTTAAGCATGTCATTAGCAATTATGTTGGTGTATACATTCAGAGATTAGCATAAGATTCATTAAATGATTGAATATAAAATATTTCAAGAGAGTTGGTATGATTAGTTTATTAACACTTGATATATATACTGAATGCAATTAATTGATGAATATTAAAATGCTATTGAGGATTTATATAGTTATGAAAATATAGAAGTGCTGTTGTGTTATGATGATTATTTGGAGATGTTGGGAGTTTGGAGTTTAATTGGGAGTGTTTTGTATTCACATGTTTGGCGAGCTCAGTTTTTAACAGGAAATTCTTACAGTATGTCTGTAGGATTTTTCCCAATCTATTTTTCAAAAAAAAAAAAAAAGAGATGGAAAAGAAACGTCGGGTCTCACGGGACTCGGCGGAGGGTGTTACAAGGCCTCATTCTGAAGATAATTCCGTATATCCCAATACCAGGGCTTGTCATCCACCAAATTCATGATATGTGCTGGCTGTTTCTGTAGCCGAACTGTCAAAGGTCGAATGACTTGGTCTCCCCCTACATTAACCATGGAGGCCAAAGTAGCCAGAGCATCAGCAAACTGATTTTTGGCTCGTAGCAAGTAGTGGAAGGATAAATCCTCAAATTGCTGAGCCAATTCGTCCAAGCGTTGTAGGTAAGGAACCAAACGCTCTTCCTTAATTTTCCATTTTCTCAAAGGTTGGGAGACTATTAAATTAGAATCCCCGAAAACCTTGAGGATTTTTATTTCCTTTTCTAGGGCTGCTTCTAACCCCTTTATGCAAGCTTCATACACAGCTTCATTGTTGGTGCAGTCGAAATCTAATTTGACTGCGATTGGGACGTATTCTCCACAAGGAGTTTTGAATACGACTCCAACCCCATTTCCATGGTAGTTTGAAGCTCCATCGAAGTACATTTCCCAGAATCCACTTTCCAAGCTCAACAAGTCTTCATCAGGAAATTCTACCTCCGGCATTTGGTCTTTGACCGGTAATTTCGCTAATTGATCAGCCAAGGCTCCGCCTTTCATTGCCTTCCGTTGTACAAATTTTAAATCATAGGCTGCGAGCACCGACACCCACTTAGCCATCTTACTGTCAAGAATCGGCCTCTCTATAAGGAATTTCAAGGGGTTCGATTCAGAAATAACGTATGTGGTGTAGGACGAGAGGTAGTGCTGCAGCTTTGTACAAGCCCAAACTAGAGCCAGACACAACTTCTCTATCTTATTGTATTTTAGCTCATAGTCTAGCATCCTTTTGCTGAGGTAATACACGACATTTTCTACCCTTGTATCTTCTGCTTTTTGAGCTAGCATTGCACCCATCGCTTCTTCTGTCACTGATAGGTACAATAGCAAAGGCTTTCCTAGCCTTGGTGGCTGTAAAACTGGCGGGGATAACAGATATTGCTTGACTTGATCAAAAGCTTTCTGACAATCCTCATTCCATTTGATGGATACCCCTTTCCTGAGGAATTTGAAGATCGGACCACAAGTATCGGCCAATTGATTAATGAACCGGCTGATGTACTGTAGCCTTCCTAGGAAACCCCGAACTTCCTTTTCCGTCTTCGGTGCTGGCATTTCCAAAATGGCTTTGGCTTTTGAAGGGTCAATCTCTATGCCCTTCCGACTGACCATATGCCCCAGAAATACTCCGGATGTAGCTCCAAACAGACATTTCGCCGGGTTGAGCTTTAAATTGTACTTTCGAAGTCTAAGGAAGAACTTCTCAAGTGCTGTGGTATGTTCTTCAGCTGTTTTCGATTTAACAATCATGTCGTCCACATACACCTCAACTTCTTTATGAATCATGTCGTGGAAGATAGTTGTTGCCATTCTTTGATAGGTTGCCCCAGCATTTTTGAGCCCAAAAGGCATAACCCTGTAGCAGTAGGTTCCCCACTCCGTGATGAATGCCGTTTTCTCTTTGTCTGGCAAATGCATCATTATTTGATTGTATCCGACAGCAAGATCGGTCAAGGAGGCCATCTCGTGTCCAGCCATTCGGTCCACCAACAAGTCAATATGCGGCAGGGGGAAGTCGTCCTTCGGACATGCTTTATTCAAATCCCAGTAATCCACACACATTCTGACTTTGCCATCTTTCTTTGGCACCGGCATAATATTTGCTAACCACGTCGGGTAGGCAATGGGTTCTATGAACTTATTCTCCAGTTGCTTGGCTACTTCCTCCTTGATTTTCAAGGACCATTCTATTTTCAGCCTTCTTAGCTTCTGTTTTACCGGCTTAGCCTCAGGGTATACTGGAATCTTATGCACCGCTATTGCCGGGTCAATTCCCGTGATGTCACTTGCCTTCCACATGAAGCAATCGGCAAACTTCTTCAAGCATTCAATGACCTGTTCCCTGTTCACACAGTCAGATGCAATGTATGTATGTTCATTTTCTTCTTTGCCAATTATTATTTTTTCTTTTTCATTTTTTATTTCGTTTATTTGATTTTCATTATTTTTTCTTGGAAATGCTCGGAAAGATAGACACGCGGGGTAGCCAATAATTTGCGAGCTCTTATTGATTAGGACGGAATCGTCCTCAAAAATTACATCAAATTTGAAGTCTGGATTTTCTAAATCCGACACAGACGACTCAGAACTGGAACTGGACTCTGACTCGGTTTCAGACTCGGGGTCAGACTCAGACTCAGTACAGGACTTGATTATAGACTTTGACTCTAAGTTTGACTCGGGAGGGGGTTTATCAGCAGCGCGCTCCTCCTCAGCGTACCAGTTGGTGAGAGGCCCTTTGTACGGCTTGATCAGGCTCAGCAGGTCTTGGTTCCCATCATTTCCTGTAATAACCGCAACCTCGTCAAAGAGACTGGGCTGCATGAAGTCTTCCACTTCCAGTTCAGTTATTGTTTCGGGCTTGTTGCCCCAGACATGAGAAAATATTTCTAACCCAGGCAGCATCTTCTTAGCAGTCGGGCAGTAAAATGGTTCTTAGAAGCCACGATAAGGAATCGTTTCTCCCGGTTTGTAGAAGTGACCATTCAAAGTCAAAAAGTATGGCCGCATCTGTGTCTTTCTCCTTCTTCTCCTGGTCCTTCCAGCCAGGTCTTCATCAGTGGGCTCATATCCTAGCCCAAAAGTCCCGTTATTCACTGGACATTCCCAAGCTTGCAGTGTGGGGTATGTCTTTCCGGACCTTGCCATAACCACTCCCGGTAGGTAGGACATTTTCAGCATCAAAGGCACTATGCAGTTTAATTGCATCATCCCGAAATCAAAGAGAATTCGAGAGTTTGCAGTCTTTCCTTTTATGAACTGCACAGTGTCATATTGAAATCCCGAGAGGGACAGGTTGGCATTCATCAGGGTTGACCTCAAAGAGAGGCTGGCCCTTTGTCTTCTCCAGTTGGTTCATAAGGTTTTGGATGTGAGAGATTGATGCCATTGATGTGGGTGGGGTTGTTGGAGTTGTAGGTGAAGCTAGTGTAGCTGGTGATGTTGGGGATGGTACCGTAGGTGTGATCGGCACTGATGTTGGCACTTGAACAGTGGGTACCAGTAAGTATAAGGGTAATTGGATTAGGGTATAATGGTTCGTGTATCAGGGTAGCTGATGTGAGGTAGATCGACTCTTTGTCCAACTGTGCATGACTAAAAAAAACAAAAGAATGTTTTGTGTTCTTTTGTGTTTATTCAATGTTTATGATATGTCGTGAATGCGCACAACAACACGTCATAATCCGTTTTAATGAGATGCTTCAAGCATTGGGTACATACAGCCCTAAAGGATAGGTACTATAGGCTATGACACAAATAGAGAATAGGCTTATAAAGGGACCCTTGAACCTTGAGCATGGATATACCTAACCAATTGTGAAACAAGGAGTTCGCGTGGGTCCGACAGTACGCATACTCATGGGCCACCCCCAAAAGGATTAGGGATGGTTTGCGGTAACAGGGAGGACGCTTTGGCTGTCCATCAGCATAATTAAGGAGACCTTCCGATCAGCGCTACTTGCTATCCAGACTCAGAAATTTGAACAGAAGAGAAGAAATTCATTTGAAATTCGTTTTTTATGCAATGGAGAAAAGGATTCTCAATTCGTGCAAATAAATAAACAAATTTAAATGATTTAAAGTAAATTTCAATTAGGTCCAAATTCTCCTTATTAAGCATTCTTAAAGAAAGAATACTTAATCTTTGTTGGGGTACCCTGCAAAACAAAGCATAGTAAAATAATACCCTAAAGAAGGGCAGGTTAGTTTACACAACAATCGTAGTCCACTTTATGCAAAATGATTACATGCGTCCCCAGCAGAGTCACCAAACTGTGAACCCCTACCCCAAATGTTGTCATATAATGAATATGACTAAGGGCAGAAATGCACGTGAATGTGTGAGTCGCCACCTTGTTTAATTGTTTTAGGGTAAACTAGGAAAAAACCCTAAGTTGACTCCAATTTTAATTAACCTAATTACTAGATTAATTATCCCAATGTCTAAGGCATAGTTTGCGAACCCGAGGTGGATCCCGAGACCATGTCATGTTGATGAACTAACCAATGAATGAATGCTTTGCAAGGTGATTGATGTAATTGGACCAATGAAATGTTTAAGTGATTTGGACTTGCCGCTCGGGGTTAAATCCCAAATGTGCCTACGTACTTCCGTTTGAATGGAAGATCAAAGTCGACGTAGTTCGATAGGCCTTTTTTAAAGGGCTTTGAGTGGGTATGCTTAATGCATGAGTGTGTGTATGCTTCGTGCATTTTGTTTACGTATTTTGCCAAAGAATTGATTGATTTGATTAGGCGTTTGTTGCCAAAAGTGTTAATTTAAGGCTTTTAGCCAAAAATATTGATTTAGGCAATTTGTTTGCCAAAAGTGTTGATTGGGCGATTGTCGCCAAAATGATTGATTTAAGGCTTTTAGCCAAAAGATTGATTAATTCAAGGCATTTTGCCAAAGCTTCGATTTAAGCGATTTGTCGCTAAAAATGGTTAATCTTATTTATAGGCAATTTGCTTGCCAAAAGTGATCAATTGAATTGCAATATACGCAATTTATTGCCAAGAGAAAAAAAAACGTCGTTAATTAAGGCTATTTAGCCACAATTATTGATTAATTGGACTTAAGCCGGACTGTTCGAAATAAAGGCGATTATACCATAGTCATTAATTGTTCAGATACTTTAGCCAATATTGTCGGATTTAGGCTTTAATACCACGATTATTAATTAACCGGGCATTTAAGCTTAATCATATTTAATTGAGGCAGTTTATTTGCCAAATTGATGACGTGAATGCATTTATGCAGCAGTTTAATTCAGAATTGGAGTAGAAGAAGAATATGCGCAAAATGCTAAAATTAAATGGGCAGGGTTTTGTTATTACCTGAGTTAATTGGCGGCCGCTTCTTAGCTTCAGCTTGAAAATTCCAGATTAAGCTCCTCGTTTGGGGAATATTAATTAGAATTAATTCACAACAGCAGAGTAATAAAAGCCTACACTAAATGCAGAAAAGCAGTAAAAGAACCGCAAGGAGCGTAGGGGAGAAGAGAGCGTCCGTCAACACAGACTGAGTCTAAAACTGACGAACCGGGGCTGTATTTATAGGGAAAAACAGGTTGGCCGCCGCCGCCGCCGTTGCCGTCGGCCGTCGCCGCCGTGGCCGGCGGACTTGCTAGTCTTTCGTTCCAAAGGCTTTTTCGAGAGTTCCGTACCTCCAAAAAATATTCCGGGACCAGTTCTGCGATCCTCGCAATTTTTCGGACATTTCAAGTACCATATTGGCATACTTTCGGTGAACTTTCCGAACGGCCTTCGGTCCGGCCGGACTATTTGCAGTTCGGGGAAACAGGCTTTTTGAGCCTCAAAATTTGAGTATTCACACCTCGAAGCTCGGTTTGATCGGCCCGAAAGACATTGGTTTTGCCCTGGTCAACTTCGCAATTCAACATCATTGACTGGGGAAGAGAGTTCAAACAGCTTCGCAATACATCATCACCGTTTGGAGTTTGAAATTGTTCTGATTAGCTTCGCAATGCACCATCACTAATCAGTAAGACCTATCGGCTTCGAAAAACCATCACCGGTTGGCCTGAAAAATTGTTCACAAGAAAAAGAGCAATATCCGTGTACAAACAGACCTTGCCTTTTGTTAGAAAAAAAATATTGGAACATCACATGTTCCCATGCATTAATTACGAAAAAGATTTGCATCAGGGCAAAAGATTATACTTTTGTCCCCAGTCCGGCATTCCGGCCTAGGACCAAAAATATTCACCTTTGTAGGCATATTATAATCATTTAGCAAAAATTTTAGCAAAAATTCTGGCATACCAGATTTAACAAAAATTTGTTGTTGCATTTTCAAGTATACCCCTTATGATACGGTGGCTAAAAGAAAACTTACCTGAGGGTAATCTGGGCAATTTGGTGTTTCTGCCCCCTGTGCGGTGAGTAGACAAAATTGATTAAGTGTGCGAGCCGCATACCGACGTCAAATTGCCGAAGTGGGCCATCATGGGCTTAAGATGGGTCGTACGGACCTTTTGGGCTCGAAAGAAAATGATGGGCCCGTTGCTTTGGGCTTGGAGAAATGGGCTTGGGCCAAACTGCTTACTATAAGTAACTTTCTTCTTAACCAATTCGTTTTCACTTATCACAAACCCTAAGCAATTGAGAATTCCCTGAACTTTCAACTGAAAACGATGTCTCAAACCTCTGAAATCCCTGCTTCTGCCTACACTACAGAGATGGAGACTCTCGGGGCGCTTCCGGATATTCCGACGTTCGACAGCGAGCTAGTGCCGGTGAGCCGGAATTTGCTGACCTCAGGGACACGACCGCTGCAGCTCCTCCCGTTACCGGGTACTGAGTTCCCGGTGAGATACGAGACTAGACGGATGCGCAGCTTTCAGGCTGAGGTAAGTAAAATTTTCTTCAATTTTCTTGCTTTGAT
>NC_143158.1:11732855-11776946 GCF_041381405.1 Jatropha curcas | reverse complement strand
CGCCATGCCAGGCGGCAGCTACCGCCCTGGACCCGAAAATGGCCTATAATAGGCCATTTTTAGTCCAATTTTGACACACCCCTGTCTGTGTTGACGGACGAATCCTTCTCCCTCTCACGCTCCTTGCGTTTTTTCTTACCGCTTTTGCATTTAATTTAATTTTTTTATTGCATTTTATTGTGATATTTGGACATGAAAATTAAACAAATTAAAATTAATAATATTTCCTAAGCGAGGAGCTTAATCGGGAGTTAAGAACGGTTGTCGATTAAATCAGGTATGTAAACAAACTCTGCCTATTTAATGTTAGCACTTCATGCATATTTCTCTTCTACTCTTAATAATTCTACAATTGCATAAATGCATCCACGTCATTATTTTTTTGGTAAATAAACTGTTTTAATAAAAACAAACATGATTAAGCTTAACGCCCGATTAATTAATAATTGTGGTAGTTAAGCTTAAATCCGACAATATTGGCTAAAGAGCCTAGTTAATTAATAACTACGGTTCAATCGCCTTATTTCGAATAAATCTGGCTTAAGTCCAATTAATCAATAATTGTGGCTAAAAGCCTTAATCAATCACGTTTCAACAATAAATTGTGATTAAGCTCGAACGCCCGATTAATTGATAATCGTGGCATTAAGCCTAAATCGCACATTCTGGCAAACTAATTGCCTAAATAATACTTTTGGCCAAGGCCTAAAATCAACCATTTTCGGCTTAAAAAACCGTAAATCACCATTTTAGCGACAAATCGCTTAAAATCGACATTTTTGGCAAAATGCCTTAAAATCAATCTTTTAAGCGACAAATCGTTTAAATGAACCATTTTGGCACAAATGCCTAAATCAATCAATTTTTGGCAAAATGCCTAAACAAAATGCACAAAGCATACACACACTCATGCACAAAGCATACACACTCATGCACAAAGCATACACACTCATGCACAAAGCATACACACTCATGCATTAAGCATACCCATTCAAAGCCCTTCAAAGAAGGCCTATCGAACTACGTTGACTTTGATCTTCCATTCAAACGGAAGTACGTAGGCACGTTCGGGATTTCACCCCGGGTGGCAAGTCGAAATCATCAAAATCACTCAACATTTCATTAATCCATCATTCACCTTGCAAAGCATTCATCCATCGGTTAGTTCATCAGCATGACATAGTCTCGGGATCCACCTCGGGTTCGTAGATGTGCCTTAAATTGGGATAATTAATCTAGTAACTAGGTTAATTAAAATGGAGTCACTTAGGGTTTTTTCCTAGTTTACCCTAAAATTTAAACAAGGTGGCGACTCACACACTCACGTGCATTTCTTCTCTTCATCATATGCATCACATGCCTATGACATTTGGGGAAGGGGTTCACAGTTTGGCGACTCTGCTGGGGAATTATGTAATCATTTTGCATAAAGTGGACTACAATTGTTGTGAAAACTAACCGCCTTTCTTTAAGGTATTATTTTTATGCTTTGTTTTGCAGGGTATCCTAGCACGAATCAAGTGTTCTTTCTTTAAGAATACTTGATGAGGAAATTTGAACTTAATTGAAAAATTTAATTAAGACATTAAAACTTGTTGATTTATTTGCACGATTTGAGAATCTTTTTCTCCATTGCATAAAAAATGAACTTCAAATGAATTTCTTCTCTTCTGTTCAAACTTCTGAGTCTGGATAGCAAGTAGCGCTGATCGGCAGGTCTCTTTGATTATGCCGACGGACAGCCAAAGCGTCCTCCCTGTTACCGCAAACCATCTCTAATCCTTTTGGGGGGTGGCACATGAGTATGCGTACCGTTGGACCCACGCGAAACTCCTTGTTTCACATGTGGTTAGGTATATTCATGCTCAAGGTTCAAGGGTCCCTTAATAAGCCGATTCTCTATTTGTGTCATAGCCTATAGAACCTATCCTTTAGGACTATATGCACCCAATGGTACGAATCATCTCATTAAAATAAATTATGACGTGTTGTTGTGCGCATTCATGACATACCATAAGCATTAAAAAAAAAAAAAAAAACAGAGAGAAGAGAGTGGAGGGACACAAAAATATCCTTCTGTTGTCAGTCATGCACAGTTGGACAAAGAGTCGGTCTACCTCATATCAGTTACTCTGACACACAATGCCGCCCACTATACCCTAATGCCATTACCCTTACGCTTACAGGTACCCCTGTTCAAGTGTCAGCTACACCTACGGTGCTATCACCTGCTTCACTAGCCTCACCAGTTACACCAGCTTCACCTATAACTTCAACAACCCCACCTGCATCAATGACATCACTTGCCGATATCCAAAACCTTATTGAACAACTGGAGGCCAGACTGGAGGCCAAAATGGAGGCCAGAATGAATGAGGCATTGACTGCCCAAAGGACCGTCCTGATAGCTGAATTGAGTATAGTAATAGAAATGGGGCTTCCGCTGGGGGAAGTGAACCTGCTACCCTCCAATCAGGGTCCTACTGCTGAACCAACAAACCCTACCCCTAACCTGGATGACATGCCCTCCAGAACTGCTTCTGAGCTGGAAGCTCAGAAAATAAGAGAAAAACTAGAAACCACCAAACAGAAAAACAATGAACCCTTTCCCTCGTTCCTTACGAGGAAAAGGGCCAAGGTCACCCAAATGATCAGCCGACCCTCTGAACAGGAACAAGTTGATATAATAATCAAGAACTTACTGCCTGTCTACCAGTCACAGCTTCAAACACAGTACTTGCCTACTTCCAATCGCCCATTGCGACTGCAACTAAGGTGGAAGACTTAATCCAATAGGGCAACTGAAAGAAGACCCGGGAACCTCAAAATACAAGAAACCTAGCCAATCTAGCAAAGTCCATGAAGTGGCAAGCATCACCCACACGACGGATCCTTCACGTGTGGGAAACGTGAGAAACGGCAGTCAGTCGAGAAGAATATATACTGATCTCGGTATGCCAATCCTTTTGGTATTCCGAGAAGCTGTCAAAGCAAACTACATCAAGCCTTTAGAAGACAGGCCACCACCCAACCCATTACGAAGGAACTACAAAGCTGATGAATACTGTGGGTACCATCAGGGTAACGGGCACAAGACTGAAGCGTGATGGACGCTTAAGAACCGCATCCAAGACCTGGTAGACAACGGTTCAATCATCCCAAGAAGGAAGCCGAACATTAGCACTAATCCCTTACCAAATCACGGGGTAAATGCTATTGTTTCTGACCAAGGAATTGATCGATCCTTTCGAGCTATTCCTAGAAGTGAGTGACATCCGTGGCCTGGACCTAAATGGCTTATCTGAAGAAGTTGAAGCAATAACTGAACTGGAAGTAGAAGACTTTATGCAGCCTAGTCTCTTTGATGAGGTTGCGGTTATCACAGGAAATAATGGGGATCAAGACCTGCCGAGCCTGATCAAGCCGAACGAAGGACCTTTCACCAACTGGTACGCCGAGGAGGAACACGCTGCTAATGAACCCCCTCCCGAGTCAAACCTAGAGTCAGAGTCTGTAATCAAGTCCTGTACTGAGTCTGAGTCTGACCCCGAGTCTGAAACCGAGTCAGAGTCCAGTTCCAGTCCTGAGTCGTCTGTGTCAGATTTTGAAAATCCAGATTTCAAGTTTGATGTAATTTTTGAAGATGATTTGTCATTATCAATAAAGGCTTGCAAATTATTGACTACCCCCGCATGTCTATCTTTCCAAGCATTTCCAAGCAAAAATAATGAAAAAGAAATAAATGAAATGAAAAATGATAAAGAAAAATAATAATTGGCAAAGAAGAAAATGAACATACATACATTGCATCTGACTGTGTGAACAGGGAACAGATCAGTGAATGCTTAAAGAAGTTTGCCGATTGCTTCATGTGGAAGGCAAGTGACATCACGGGAATTGACCCAGCAATAGCGGTGCACAAGATTCCAGTATACCCCGAGGCCAAGCCAGTAAAACAGAAGCTAAGAAGGCTGAAAACAGAATGGTCCTTGAAAATCAAGGAGGAAGTAGCCAAGCAACTGGAGAACAAGTTCATAGAACCCATTGCTTACCCAACATGGTTAGCAAATATTGTGCCGGTGCCGAAGAAAGATGGCAAAGTCAGAATGTGTGTGGACTATCGGGATTAAATAAGGCATGTCCGAAGGACGACTTCCCCCTGCCGCATATTGACTTGTTAGTGGACCGAAATGGCGGGACACGAGATGGTCTCCTTGACCGATCTTGCTGTCGGATACAACCAAATAATGATGCATGTGCCAGACAAGAGAAAACGGCATTCATCACGGAATGGGGAACTTATTGCTACAGAGTTATGCCTTTTGGGCTCAAAAATGCGGGGGCAACCTATCAAAGAATGGCGACAGCCATCTTCCATGACATGATTCACGAAGAGGTAGAAGTGTACTTGGACGACATGGTTGTTAAATCAAAAACAGCTGAAGAACATACAACAGCGCTCGAGAAGTTCTTCCTTAGACTTCGAAAGTATAATCTGAAGCTCAACCCAGCAAAGTGTCTATTCGGAGCTACATCCGGTGTACTTCTAGGGCATATGGTCAGCCAGAAGGGCATAGAGATTGACCCTTCAAAAGCCAAAGCCATTTTGGGAATGCCAGCACCAAGGACGGAAAAAAGAAGTTCGGGGTTTCTTAGGAAGGCTACAGTACATCAGCCGATTCATCAACCAATTGGCCGATACTTGTGGACCGATTTTCAAATTGCTCAGAAAAGGAGTGGCCGTCAAATGGAATGAGGATTGTCAGAAAGCTTTCGACCAAGTCAAACAGTATCTGTTATCCCCACCAGTTTTACAGCCACCAAGGCTAGGAAAGCCTTTGCTGCTGTACTTATCAGTGACAGAAGAAGCGATGGGTGCAATGCTAGCTCAACAAGCAGAAGATACAAGGGTAGAAATGCCGTGTATTACCTCAGCAAAAGAATGCTAGACTACGAATTGAAATACAATAAGATAGAAAAGCTGTGTTTGGCTCTAGTATGGGCCTGTACAAAGCTACAGCACTATCTTTCATCTTACACCACAAGCGTTATTTCTGAATCGAACCCCTTGAAATTCCTTATGGAGAGGCCGGTTCTTGATTGTAAGATGGCTAAGTGGGTATCAGTACTCGCAGCTTATGATTTGAAGTTTGTGCAACGGAAGTCGGTGAAAGGTGGAGCCTTAGCCGATCAATTAGCAGAATTACCGGTCGAAGACCAAATGCCGGAGGTAGAATTTCCTGATGAAGACTTGTTGAACTTGGAAAGTGAAGTCTGGGAAATGTACTTCGATGGAGCTTCAAATTACCATGGAAATGGGATTGGAGTCGTATTCAAAACTCCCTGTGGAGAATATGTTCCAATCGCAGTCAAGTTGGATTTCAACTGCACCAACAATGAAGCCGAGTATGAAGCTTGCATAAAGGGGTTAGAAGCAGCCCTAGAAAAAGAAGCAAAAGTCCTCAAGGTTTTCGGGGATTCCAATTTGATAGTTTCTCAAGCCTTGAGAAAATGGAAAATTAAAGAAGAGCGTTTGGTTCCTTACCTACAACGTTTGGACGAATTGGCCCAGCAATTTGAAGATTTATCCTTCCACTACTTACCGCGAGCCAAGAATCAGTTCGCTGATGCTCTGGCTACTCTGGCCTCCATGGTCAACGTGGGAGGAGACCAAGTCATTCGACCTATCACTGTTCGGCTATAGAAACAGCCAGCACATGTCATGAATTTGGTGGATGACAAGCCCTGGTACTGGGATATACAGATTTATCTTCAGAATGAAACTTACCCGGAGGGATCTACCAAGACTGATCAACGAACATTGAGGCAGTTAGCATCCGGATACTGCCTTACTGGGGGAGTTCTGTATAAGAGGAGTTCGAATGGCCTGCACCTAAGGTGCGTGGACGAGGGAGAAGCTCAAGCCATCATGGGTTCCTTACATAATGGGGAATCTGGCCCGCATATGCACGGGATAGCCTTGGCTCGTAAAATCGCAAACCTAGGTTATTACTGGTCAACTATGACTGCAGGTTGCGTGAGGCACGCGCAGAAGTGCCATAAATGTCAAATCTTCGCTAAGTTGCAAAAACAGCCTCCGGTCAATTTGAATCCTATTGCCTCTCCATGGCCCTTCGCAACTTGGGGCATAGACGTGATCGGAAAAAATCCACCCGAAGGCCTCTAACGGTCATCAATTCATCCTGGTTGCTGTAGATTATTTCACTAAGTGGATCGAGGCAGCCTCTTATTCAGTTCTAAATGCCAAGAAGGCAACACAGTTCGTTCGTACTAACATCCTTTGTCGGTACGGAACGCCTTTCGAGATCATCACAGATAATGGGTCTCACTTTCAGAGTGAATTTTCTAATTTGTTGAAAGAAACGAGAATTCAACATCATAAGTCCTCGCCCTATCGTCCACAAACAAATGGAGCTGTAGAAGCCGCGAATAAGGCCATAAAAGTCATTCTGCAGAAGACGGCTAAAAAGCACAAAGCTTGGCATGAACAGTTGCCGAATGCCTTATGGGGATATAGGACTTCAATTAGAACACCTACCGGAGCAACTCCGTATTCGTTGGTATATGGTATGGAAGCAGTATTGTCTATTGAGCTGGAAGTTCAGTCGGCGAGGGTTATCCGGGAAAGCCAGATCAGTGAAGCAAATTGGGCCGAGAATTATCATCTGCAGCTCTTGGGTATGGATGAAAAGCGATTACGAGCAATCCACCAAACTCAAGTTTATCAAAGAAGAATGGCGCGACATTTCAACAAGAGGGTCAAAGACCGGAAACTGGAAGAAGGTTGTTTGGTTCTGAAGGAACTTAGACAACCGGTCATAGATCCACGGGGGAAGTTCCGTCCTCTTTGGGCTGGACCGTATGTGTTGAAGAAGATCTTGTCGGGCGGAGCCGTTATTTTGACTGATTTGGATGGCTTGGAGTTCACTAATCCATGTAATTTAGATCAGTTAAAAAGATATTTTGTGTAAATTGCAGTCATTTGCATAATGTAAAACGAACTACATTAGACCTGATTCTCTTCGAAAAAAAAAAGAGAAATTACATATCGGAGATATGTAGGCAGCCCTCATTGGGCACGGTCTAAACATTAATAAAAATCATCATTTCATCATTCTTTCTTCTTTGCTAATAAAAAGAAAAATAAACAAAAAATAATATAATAAAAAAAAAAACAAAGAAAAACCCGCTAAGTCGAAAACCCGAAAGGGCGACTTAGGCAAAAAGTCGGGGCCCGCTAAGTCGAAAACCCGAAAGGGCGGCTTAGGCAAAAATGGGTAGCTCGCTAAGTTGAAAACCCGGAAGGGCAGCTTAGGCAAAAATTAGAGCTTAAAGGAATAAAGTTGGAACGTGCTTGGAAAGCTTAAAAGTCAAACAACACTCCAATAAAAAAAAAATAAAGCCAAACAGTACAAGCAAAAAGCCAAAAAAAAAATAAAATAAAATCCATGAAACAAAAATACATCTCAAAACCAAAGAATAAAAGCCTATCAGAGTCTAGGTGGCCCGTCGCCTCCGTGGGGCAACGTCCTCCGAGTCATCCCTAGCTGTTGAACTCTCTCCAGCCTCGCCCGTCCAAGGAGTCAACACAATCTCCTCATCAATCCTAACCCCCTCACCAGTGTCAGCCTGAGTCCAACCCTCAAGTGCACTCAGCAGTGCGTTCCTCCTCAGCTTTTCAACCGGCCAGACAGCATTCACGAACCAAGCCCGATACTCAGGAGAAGTCTGAATACCAGCAGGATTAGGTAAAGGCCTAACCATCTGATGATCTCTAACCCAAGCTCTAAGGACAGCTCGGGTAACTCCCGGAGTGATGGTGGAATCAGATAAAGAGTCATCCATGATCGGTACAGTCTGATCTATTCCCATCTGCCTCATAACGCGCGAAGCGCAGTACCAAGTACAATGGGTAAGGCCTAAAAGGTAAACCTGAGTATGGTGAGAGCTGACTTGAATAAAGCGGGTAATGCCGTACCAAGGTACAAACCACAACATTTCGTTTGGACCCAATTCAATCAGCCATGAGGTCCAGGCATCAGCAGACGGATGTGTGATCAAGATCCTCCGCATGCGATACTAGACAGGGTTATAAGGCAGCAAAGTAGGAGTGGCAACCACTTGGAGATGGTCCTTCAACCAAACCTGAGTAATGGATCCTTTCTATTACAAAGGAACAGGCCAAAAAGAAGAAAAGATAAGAAATAGAAAAAGAAGAAATACCTGAAGAATAATAGGAGAAACCGTCCAATCCTCAAAGCCTAAAGCGGCTCTGTCGAGGCTCCTGATAGTTTCTGCCAGCACAATACCACCTATGCAACCCATATCCTCCATCTGCCGAACCATAGGGCAAAATCGCGGGTCCCCGAAGCCTGGATCCTTGTTAAACAAGAAACCAGATAGTAAGCAAAATACAAAAGCCCGCATCCTCAGCCTCATCCGGTCTGGATCGTCCGAACAAACCTCTGAAAACTCATCGATCAGGGGCATCAGAATCGCCTTCTGGTCATCAACAATCATGGCCCTAGCTTGTGGCTTGCTGAATTGAAATAAACTTTCAAATGACCGAATGTACCCGACTTTGACCTCATGCTTGACTAAAGGGGCGTTGGGGTCGCACCCTACGATAGCACAGAATTCCTCAAAAAGAGGACACATCTCCTCCATCATGGCCCCGAACCGAAAAACGTGGGCCTCAGGGTCCCAGAGTCTGATACAGGCCCATAAAAAGTTCCAGTCGATCACTACCCCCCTAAGGGTAATGATAGGAGAGAGGCCATACCTCTTCAAGTTGATCTTTTCAACTTTGGAGAGACTCCTAATCCAGCTGTGCATGCTGTGAGTAAAAAAAGGATTCATTCTTTGAAGATAAGAAGAAGAAGAGAGAAAAGGAAGGATGAATGAAAAACCAAACAAGAAACTTGTTTTTATAGAAGAATGCGCCGAATGATGGCGGCAGCTGCCGCCAAATTGCCACCGAACGAGGGCGGCAGCAGCCGCCAAAACGTCAGCGGCAGCAGCCGCCGACGGCGGGGGCCACAAAAAAAAAAGTACATCCGAAATGGTGAAACCCCATTCTCATTTCAAACATGCATACATATTTTCAATACTAACCAAGTGCAGGTACGAATAAAATTCAATACAAAAGTACAATGCAGAAGCACCATCAAAGGGGAAGTTTTGAAGGGTAATCATGGAAAGGATCCAGCAAAGGGTACGCAAGACTTCAAACAGTACCGAGGCAAAGCCGATTCAAAGGGTTAGGGCCAGAATGATTTCTCCAGAAATGGAAGATGCTCCGACAGAGAGGTGTCTGAATTTTGAGCTTAAAAGCGACAGAATAAAGAAGTTATGGTTGGGTCTGCACAGTCACGATGCTATCCCTACACTACTCAAGTCATCTCAGAATCAAGTTGCCTCGACATTCTTTATGGAGAGGCTGCTTCTAAAAAAAAAAAAAAAAAAAAAAAAAAAGGAAAAATGGGTCAAAAGGAACCTCTGCACAAAAGAAAGAAATCAAGGACAAAGCTACAGGAAATCAAGTTGTCAAAAAACGGGTCAACTGCAAGCTCTCCGTTAAATTCAAACCCATCAAGGGTAGATGACAAATCATCTCAGCCATAAGGACAAAGACCACAGCGGCTGCTCACATTTTGAAAAGCAAGTTAAAAGAAGCAGTCATTTCCACAAATTGGATGACGACAAACAACTTGAAAATGAAGCGCCTAGCATGGTACAAGTACAAGTGTCCTTATAAACAAGGATCATTTCTCAAAACAAAGGAAAGGAAGAGTCTCCTCAAAATTCCTTATGGAGAGGAGAACCATTGAGGAAATAAGTTTCAAATTCAGAGGAAGATAAAGTTCAAGAAAAAGAATCAAATTAACCTCAAGAATTCAAACATGGTGAAGCCAAAGCATAAAAGCTTCTTCAACACTCAAGCCACTCAAGTTACCACCACAATGTGGGTATTCAAAACTCTTTGTGATGAATACAAGTCATATTTCAGTCAACCAGTGGTAAAACCACTACAACAACAAAGTCAGATTCGCCTAAGGTCATCACTATCATACGAACTCGAGTCAATAAGTTGATTCAACATCCAATCGGGAAGGAACCCCACAAAGACACCCAGTCGGGAAGGAATCCCACGAAGAAATCAAGCCAGAAATGAATTCTGCATCAATATCAAATCGGGAAGGAATCCCGCATAGACATCCAGTCGGGAAGGAATCCCGCGAAGAAATCAAGCCAGAAATGAATTCTGCATCAACACCCAGTCGGGAAGGAATCCCGCGAAGAAATCAAGCCAGAAATGAATTCTGCATCAACATCAAATCGGGAAGGAATCCCGCATAGACATCCAGTCGGGAAGGAATCCCGCGAAGAAATCAAGCCAGAAATGAATTCTGCATCAACATCAAATCGGGAAAGAATCCCGCATAAACATCCAGTCGGGAAGAAATCCCGCAAAGACATCAAGCCGGGAAGAAATCCCGCAAAGACATCAAGCCGGGAAGAAATCCCGCAAAGACATCAAGCCGGGAAGCAATCCCGCAGAGAAATCAAGTCGGGAAGGAATCCCGAAGAAATCAAATTGGAAATGAATTCCACAATCAGCATTAAGTCGGCATTGAATTTTGCCTCAACAGCAAGTCGGAAATAAATTTCGCACCAAGACGGAAAGGAATTCCGCACTAACATCAAGCCGGAGATGAATTCCGCATCAGCCGAGCACGAAGTTCGCATCCTGGAAGGAACTACGAAAGACCTGATTCTCCCCATCCCCCGAAGAGCTCTTGGAGATACGTAGGCAGCCACAAAGGCCCGGTCACAAACATAAGTTTGCATCATAAATAACATTTTCTCTTTGCCAACATAAATCCATGCATTTGATCATTTCATTTAAAAAAAAAAAAAAAAAAAAAAAAAAAAAAAAAAAACAACGGCGGGGTTTCCTCCTCTGCCCATCCTCAAAATTTGCGTTTCGGACAACCACCGACTCCCATAAATCATTTTTATGGTCGACGGTGGGGGGCAACTGTGAATACTCAAATTTTGAGGCTCAAAAAGCCTGTTGGTTGACTTTGCTACAGTAAATTTGACTGTGCTACAATGAATTTGCTACAGCAAATTTAATTGTGCTACAGTGCATTTGCTACAGTAAATTTGACTCACAAGGCTCAAAGAGCCAATTTTTCCGGACTGCAAACAGTCCGGCCGGACCGGAGGCCATTTCGGAAGTTCACCGAAAATATATCAATATGGTACTTGAAACGTCCGGAATTTTACGAGGATCGCGGAACAGGTCCCGGAATATTTTTCGGAAGTCCGGAACTCCCAAAAAGGCTCCCGAAGCGAGGCACGGTGGCCACACCGGCCACGGCGGCGCCAGCCCACGCCAAGCGCGGGCGGGGCCTGGCGCCCAGCGCGGGCGAGGCCTCTCGCCCCGCGCGGGCGAGGCCTCCCGCGCCGCGCGCAGGCGAGGCCTCTCGCCCCGCGCGGGCGAGGCCCCTCGCGCCGCGCGCGGGCGAGGCCTCTCGCCCTGCGCGGGCGAGGCCTGTCGCCCCACCGACAGGGCGGTAGGTACCGCCGAGCCTGGCGGCAGCTACCGCCCGGGACCCGAAAATGGCCTATAAATAGGCCATTTTCAGGCTGTTTTTGACACCTCTTGTCTGTATTGACGGACGAAACCTTCTCCCTCTCACGCTCCTTGCGTCTTCTTTACCGCTTTTTGCATTTAATTTAATTTTATTGCATTTATATTGTGTTATTTGACCACTAAAATAAAATAAAATTAAAAATTAATTAATATACCTAAACGAGGAGCTAAATCTGGAGTTAAGAAGTGGCCGACGATTAAATCAGGTACGTAATTAAAATTCTGCCTATTTAATTTTAGCACTTCATGCATGCTTCTTTTCTACTCTTAATCATTCTATAACTGCATAAAAATGCATACACGTCAACTAAAGTCTTGCTTAATCAAAAATCAAACCTTTTACGGCCAAAAGTCGTAAAATCGAACCATTTTGGCGAAACGCCTTAAAATCAACACTTTCGACTAAAAGTCATAAAATCGAACCATTTTGGCGAAACGCCTTAAAATCAACACTTTCGACTAAAAACCATAAAATCAACCATTTTGGCGACAATCGCCTAAGTTACACATTTTAGCAAATGAATTGCCTTAAAATCAACAATTTTGGCTTAAAGTCTTAAAATCGATATTTTTGGCAAAATGCCTCAAAATCAATCATTTTCGGTTTAAAACCGTAAAATCAACCATTTTAGCGACAAATCGCTTAAAATCGACATTTTTGGCAAAATGCCTCAAAATCAATCATTTTCGGTTTAAAACCGTAAAATCAACCATTTTAGCGACAAATCGCTTAAAATCGACATTTTTGGCAAAATGCCTCAAAATCAATCATTTTCGGTTTAAAACCGTAAAATCAACCATTTTAGCGACAAATCGCTTAAAATCGACATTTTTGGCAAAATGCCTCAAAATCAATCATTTTCGGTTTAAAACCGTAAAATCAACCATTTTAGCGACAAATCGCTTAAAATCAACATTTTTGGCAAAATGCCTTAAAATGCACAAAGCATACACAAAATCATGCACAAAGCATACACAAAATCATGCACAAAGCATACACACAAAATGCACAAAGCATACACAAAATCATGCACAAAGCATACACAAAATCATGCACAAAGCATACACACAAAATGCACAAAGCATACACAAAATCATGCACAAAGCATACACACTCATGCATAAAGCATACCCATTCAAAGCCCTTCAAAGAAGGCCTATCGAACTACGTTGACTTTGATCTTCCATTCAAACGGAAGTACGTAGGCACGTTCGGGATTTCACCCCGGGTGGCAAGTCGAAATCATCAAAATCACTCAAACATTTCATTAATCCATCATTCACCTTGCAAAGCATTCATCCATCGGTTAGTTCATCAGCATGACATAGTCTCGGGATCCACCTCGGGTTCGTAGACTGTGCCTTAAACATTGGGATAATTAATCTAGCAACTAGGTTAATTAAAATTGGAGTCACTTAGGGTTTTTTCCTAGTTTACCCTAAAATAATTAAACAAGGTGGCGACTCACACACTCACGTGCATTTCTTCCTTTAGTCACATGCATTCATATGCCGGTGATATTTTGGGGAGGGGTTCACAGCGGCTTTATTGATGTGGGTTGCCATTATGGCGATTGACAGGCAGAAGGATTGCTCCATGGTGATTGTCGACGTCATCTGCAGTTGATTGCACTAGTTGGCGGCTTTTATCTCTGAATGCTCCACTGCAGGAGGTTGTCTTTCGGACGGTGCTCGGGGGGACTTTGATAACTTGCCTCGGGGGGACTTTGATAACTTGCCTCGGGGGACTTGCGGTGCCATTACGGCATTTGTTGGGCAGATGAGTTGCGTCATGGTGGTTGTTGATGACTTCTGTGAATGATTACTCTAGTTGGCAGCTTTGATATGAGAATGCTCCACTTCGAGAGGTTGTCCTTCGGACAATGCCCAATGGGACTTTGAAAACCTGCCTTGGAGGACTTATGATGGATGGCATTTGGGCGGAGGAGTTGCATCATGGTGGTTGTTGATGGCTTCTGCGGATGATTGCAACAGTTGGCAGCTTTGAATTGAGAATGCTCCACTGCAAGAGATTGTCCTTTAGACGGTGCCCAGGGGGACTTTAATAACCTGCCTTAGGGGACTTACGGTGCCATTACGGAATTTATTGGGTGGATGAGTTGCGTCATGGTGGTTGTTAATGGCTTTTGCGGATGATTACACCAGTTGGCGACTTTGATTTTGAGAATGCTCCACTACGGGAGGTTGTCCTTCGGACGGTGCCTAGGGGGACTTTGAAGACATGCCTAGGGGGAATTTGAAAACATGCCTCAGGGGACTTTGAAAACATGTCTCGGGGGACTTATAGTGCGCTACACAGGATGACTTAGGTGACCTGCCTCAGGGGACTTACGGCGCATAACACAGGATGGCTTAGGTGACCTACCCTTGGGACTTACGGTACGACACTTGGTACGCTTAGGGTGTGCCACACGGCATGGTTGGTGCACCACTCGGGATGGCTTTGGTGCGCCACTCCGAAAGGCTTTGGGTGCGCCACTGGGGACAGCTTAGGTCTGGCACTCGAGACGGCTTTGGCTATGGCACTCAGGACGGCTTGGGGTGTGGCACTCGGGATGGCTTTGGGTGTGGCACTCGGGACGGCTTTGGGTGTGGCACTCGGGACGGCTTTGTTCTAGAATGCTACGCTTAGGGAGGTGCAGAGAAAGACTGGTTTTCTAATAGGAAATAAGACTTTGGTCGGTGGTTAGTATTGAAAATTCCTTGATTAGGCTTGAAAAAGCGTGCTCCTATGACACGTGATTTTACATAAATTCATGTGTATTTGTGTGAATTTATTTTTGTCTGTGTGAGTTTTATTGAAAATTGTGTCGTGGCACGCAAAACAAGCGACTTACTTGTGACCAGTGGTGTATTGCCCCTGCTTAGGCGACGAGCTGTTGATGGGATGCCGACTAAGTATGGGAGTTGGATGTAGCAAATGTTCCTTTGGACCGAACTTGGCCCGAAGGCTTAAGTTTGGCCTATGACCCATTATTCTTTATAAAAGGTAAAGTGACATTCATTTGTCACTTTCAATCTACATTTTAAACTTCAACTCTCTCTTTTTTTCTTCTCTCTCTTTTCCGCAATCGAAACTTATGGCTGCTGAAAACTTCGTGGACTAGCTTCCGGGTGCGAGGATGTCAAATTTTTCTCAAAAGATTCGAAGGAATCGAATTGAACGGGCTTGATTTATTTTATTTAATAAAATGGTTTTCTCTTTATTAAACCCGTTTAATCCTCAGATAAAGGTTCTCTTACTTTAGTAAGAGTTTTATTTTGGAGTCGCCACCCTTATTAGGGAAAATTCTCGAATTAGCTGATTCCTTGGAATCAACTAATTCGTTTTTAAACCAGAGATAGGGTCCGGGAGTTAGGTACAAAATGGGAAGATGTTAGGCACCCATTTCACCCGGTTAAACTGACCTCCTAGATGTCCATTGATTCATAATAGTTTAATAATGCAATTAACTAAAAATTGAGATGTAAAACCTTTTATGCACTTTTTGGAAAACATGTCAATCATACATTCAATCTCATCCATTCATCATAAAATAAATCAATCAAAGAAGGGGAGGTGAGGAGAAAAGAGTTATAAATCACCGTAATCATTACAATCTACTCTCAAACCCTCTAAATTTCCCAACTCCAATCTATCTATTATAAGCAAGCTTTAATAGGAATCCTTATGAACCCTTTACATTAAGCTTAATATAATGAATAAAACATTGATCCAAACATAAAAAATAACAATCATAAAATAATAAGAATCCAAGAAACAGAAGACATACATTCATTCAATAATGACACAAATGATGAATGTTAAAGTTAGAATGTTCTAATACTAAAGTTAAAGTGTTAGATTTATATAAACTAAAGAGCATTAAAATAAAGTGGATAATAATTAAAGGACTAAAATGTAAAGTGCTGGAATTTAAAGAATAGTCATTAAATGACTAGGATTTAAAATATTAAATAGGATTGAAGGTCATGGTCTTGATGTGCATCTTGTAGGATGAACAAATTCACCAATCATCGCTCTCAATCTTGTTTCATTATTTATTTGCTCATCTGGATTAAAATTGAGTTTTATGTGCTCTTTAAGCAACAATGCTTAAGGCTTAACTCCATTAATCCCGTAATCAATGCATAGTTATTGATTTTATGTTGTTTGGCTTCTAAAATGAAGGTCTGTGCACCACTGGAAGTGGTGCACGCCACACGTTATGGCGTATGGATCTTTCCCTGATTAAAGAACTCAAAATAGGTGTTCTGGAGCCTCTTGGGAAGAAGTGGCACATGGCCAATGCTTGTGGCGTGAGCCATAGCACTGTGGGTTGGGCCACTAATGTCCAGAAAGTCCCCTTTTTGGTTGATCATGGGCTTCCCTTACAACCAAACTTAAGAACAGTGAATTAACACCACAATAAAAAAGGAAAAGAGGAGGAAAAAAGGTTTAGACTCTCAGTTTACCTTGTTTTGGAGAAAACTTTGAGATTTGATTGAAAATGGTGAGAGATACCTAACAAGCCTTGATCTTTGATCAATAGTTGGAGATTAGTTTGATTGATTTGTGTTTTTGAGGAAGATTGATTGCCAAACCACTAGAGTTCTTTGTATAAAAAGTCTCCTTTAATGCCAAATCAATAACACTTGCTAAGGATTTGGATTGAGGGGTTTATGAGAATCAAAATTTCTAGAGTTTGGCTAGGGAACCAAAAATTCCCTCTTTAACCCATTCCCCATGCCTCTATTTATAGACAAATGGGGGACGTTGCCCATTTTTAGGGCTTAGGTGGAAGTTCTATTGGTGGGCCCCAAAAATCGGAAGGGTCCGATTTTTATGAAATTAGCTTGGGTAGCATAATAAGACAGTGCGCCAGGCTGGCCTTGTTTCGATGCGAACCCTGAAAACGTGAAAATGGCTCGATGGGTTGCATTTCTTAAACTCGGATCATTGGTCCGAGAATCAAACTCATCTGATATCTTAAACTCATCTTATCGCAAAAAAGGTTATCATCATTGAGTCCTTTGGGGGCAAAATTTGAACGTCTACAGTTTGACTTTGATAATATTTTGTTTTTCAAGAAAAATGTTATCAAAGGATAAAGTAGATGCATAAGTAAGAAAATACTTACATGGTTTGCGTGACACGCACGACTTTATGGATGAGATGCCATCTAGGTGGCTTTGGGAGGTTGTCCTTCGGTCGATGAAAGGCGGAATGTGATACGCCACATGGGCGGCTTTAAATGGGGATACTTCGATCGACCTTGTACTATTATGGCATTTGACGGTGGTTGAATTGTGTTAGGCTGGCTTTTGACGACTTCTGCAACTATCTTGCGCCTGTCGGCACTTTAATTGGGGATACTTCGATTGGACCAGTACCATTACGACACTTGACGGTTGGAGAATTGCATCAAGGTGGCTTTTGATGGCTTTTGCGGCTATCTTGCGCCTGCCGGTGACTTTAACAAGTGATACTTCGATCGACCTGTACCAATTGTGGCATTTGACGGTGGGTGAATTGCATCAAGGTGGCTTTTGACGATTTCTATGGCTATCTTGCACCTGTTGGTGGCTTTAACTGGTGATACTTGATCAACCAATACCAATTACAGCATTTGACAATGGGCGAATTGCATTAGAGTGGCTTTTGACGACTTTTGTGGCTATCTTGCACCGATTGGCGGCTTTAACTGGTGATACTTCAATCGACCAGTACTAATTGTAGCATTTGACGGTGGGCGAATTGCGCCAGGGTGGCTTTTGACGATTTCTGTAGCTATCTTGCGCTGTTGGCGGCTTTGAGTTGATAATGCTCCACTTCGAGAGGTTGTCCTTCTGATGGGGAAAGGCTGACTAAGATGCGCCACACAGGATGGCTTTAGGGGTGTGCCACTAGGATGGTTTGAACGGATGAATGAGTACGACACTTCGGTCGATCCAGTTTCTGAAATGCTCTACTTCGGGAGGTGCGCCACTTCGGACAAATTGGGGAATAGTCCACATCAGGAGGTCTGCCACTTCGAAGGCTTTGAGAAAGCTTCACTCCGGAAGGGGTGCCATTTCGAATGGCTTAGGGAAACCTTCACTTAGGGAGGTGCGCCACTTCAGATGGCTTATAGAAAGCTCCAATTCGGAAGGTGCGCCATTTTGGACGGCTTTGAGAAAGCTCCACTTCTTCAGGTGCGCCACTTCGGAAGGCTTCGGGAGGTGCGGCACTTCGGACGGCTTTGAGAAAGCTCCATTTCGGGAGGTGCATCACTTTAGATGGCTTAGGTTCTAAAATGCTTTGCTCGAGAGAAGTACTTGCATAATGATCTTTACAATAAAGGGGAAAAAGCTCTCCAACCAGCTATGGTTAAAAATTTCGTGATTAGGCTCGAAAAAAGTGTGCATGTGTGGCACATGATTTTGGCATAAAAATTTGTGAATTTGTGTGAGTTCAAGTGTGTGTGTGTGAATTCACGTGAATTCGTGTGACTTTGCATTTGTATTTAAAACATGTGATTGAGCATGTGATTTTGTGTGATTGTGTGTGTGAAACATGTTATTTTGCATCAAAATAGAGTTGAGAAAACTTAACTATTGGCCTGCGACCAGTGGTGATACTCTTGCTTCGGCGGTGAGTCAAGATGAATTACCAGCTAAGCATAAGAGCTGGGTCGTTGCTGTTGAGCCGGAAATCCCAAACTGGGCCCAACAAATCGATAAAGCTTATACCTCGAGTTGAAGAACCTTTTAGGCTACACATTTATTTCTTGGCTAGCTGTGTAGCCGGTGCTTATAAGGTCTTTTGCCAAAGGTCCATTATTAAAAAGGGCTCCCTCGCTTGGTAAGCTACACGATTCCCACAGTGGGGGCAGTTTAGCCCATACCTTTGGGGTATTTTATTCTTTGAAGCTTCCTTTTATGGGCTTCGCACCTGTTTATTCTTGGAAGCTCTTCTTATCTATGGTGTTTGCCCCTGTTTATTCTTCTGATTCCCCTTATTGTGAGCTTTGCCCCGGTTCATTCTTCAACTTCCTCTTGTTATGGGCTTTCCCTATTTTATTCTTCAATTTTTTTTCTTACTATGGGCTTGCCCTAGTTTATTCTTCAATTTTTCTTATTCCCAGTTTATTCTGAGTTACTATTTGTTTTGGGCTTTGCCCTAACTTATTATGAATTGCCTCTTATCGCGGCCTCTACTATGGCTTATGCTTTTTGTTGTATCTTATTATGGGCTTGCCTTTGTTTATTTTTCTATTGTCTTTTAATATGGGATTGCCCCAGTTTGTTTTGAATTGTTTCTTCCCGTGGGTTTTTCCTTAGTTTATTCTTGAATTGTCGCTTGTCGTGGGCTTTGCCCACTCTGTTCTCCTATTGCCTTTTGTTGTAGGTTCACCTTAGTTTATTTTTCCATTGCCTCTTAATGTGGGCTTCCCCCAATTTGTTATTCCACTGCCTCTTAATATGGGCTTACCCCAGTTTTCTGTATTTATGGGCTCTGCTCCTATTTATTCTCCAACTACTTCTTATTGGGGGCTCTGCCCTAGTATATTCTTTGAATGGTGTGTTCTAGCCCCATCGTCTTTCACTAATTTGGGTAACAAACTCTAGGAGCTGGGGCAGCTGTATGAGGCAACAAGAATAATGCTCGTGGAAGCAACTATTGAGGATGCCCCTAATCCTGTAAGTTCAATAACAAAAACACCATAAGGAAAACTATGCATGGTATGTATGCATGATATGCATGCGTGATATGTAAAGCTAATGTAAAATCTTATAATGCAGTGAACTCATATTAGTCGCCTTTTAATGATCGAGAGGCTCATTCTGGTTGTGGTGTCTGGCCAAGGTAGAGACTTGAATAGCTAAGCAGTCGGGAGTACTGAGTTCAAGGAAGATCTTGATGACACCCAATGATAAGTTTAGACTTTTATCGTCTGTACTGTATCTTTATTTCATAAGATTTTTATCTGACACACTGAATGAGGAGTTCATCTTCATTTTAAATAAGAGGCTGATTATCAATGAGATTACCGCAGTGCTTTGACTGGATATTGATCCTATTTCATTTAGCATTTCTTTGCTCAGGATTCTATTGACTGACATCCTATTAGATGAACCGAGAGTAGGCATTTTGCTGTTGTTGCATTTATAAAAGCAAGCATAGAGCTTGGTTCTCCTCTTGCATCATGAGCAAGTGCTTTTCACTGATTGGCATTGATGATTATTGTATTATCAGGCCTTTTCCGTTTATAGATCAGATGCGAATTGACTACGCTCCATTTCTAATTATTCTCCCTTTGGCTTGGCTATGAGAGTCCTCTTGAAATTTCGGCACTGATCTTGGTCTGATGAAGAATCCACCCATTTTTTAGGTAAATATGCCCCTAGTCAATCTCATATGCTCTAATTTTTGCCTAAGCCATCTTTTAGGTTTTCGGCTTAGTGAGCTTTTTTTTTTATTCTTTTATTCTTTTATTCTTTTATTTGCCCTAATTTCTGCCTAAGTCGCACTTTTCAGGTTTTCAACTTGGTGGGCTTTCTTCTTTTTTTTTTTTATTTATGCTCAAATTTTTGCCTAAGTAATCCTTTCAGATTTTTGACTTAGTGAGCTCTCTTTATTTTTGTTCATTTATTATTATTTTTTCTTTTCTGCTTTTTTGAAGATCTGGCGTAAGAATGGACAACCATTTTCAGAGTATCACTGCAGTGAGTTATAAATGGATCCACCCATGTTGGTCTTTACAGCATGACACTGCCTTTTCATATATGCTCTGTGTGCCCCAGTGTGGGTCAACAACGGCCATGGCCTACTATCCGAGTCGTCTGATTTGGCAACATGGCTTCATTAGTCTGCTCCATATTATACTCACTTCAGAGGAAGCTTGATTACCTAGAGATTCTTATCTCACTCTATCTCCTTTTGGCAAGTGGTATTATTGTTCCTTTTCCTGATAGAGCTGACACTTCAGAGTAATGCTAACGGCTACGTGCTGATACTGAGATTGAAGCAAGCACAATTGGCATAACTGTACTGACTGTTTATTTTTATATGCCTAGGCATAAGCCTTATTTCTCTATTTATCAATATCATGTACTAATCCAAAGATTAATAGTAAAAAGGTGCACAAAATGCTGCGCATAATGATTTTACTTGAAATGTTTGAAATATTTCCTTTTATTTCACATCAACAATGTAAATTGACATCATTTGCATTATGACAAAAAATTATCACATCAAGCTTTAAAGTTAATAAAAACACAAAAGGTAAATTTAATTAATTGGGCTTTGCCATATATGTTTCGTCTTAAACATAAAATTTCTTCAACTTGCCTAGGTTGATCAATTTCGCAAGCTCATTGCCTTTTAGATCTAATAGCTCATTGTACCTTTTGAGAATTTTTCTTGATCGTGAATGGACGTTTTCAATTTAGCCTCGGATTTTCCCTCGGGTCATAGATGTTTGGCCTCATCTGTTTCAGGACCAAACCTCCTACTCTCAATAGCTTCGAATTGACTCTTTTATTGAAGTGCTTAGCCATTCTCCTTTTGTATAGCTGTATCATAACTCCAGTGTCAAGACTCTTTCCATCTAGGACAGTTAATTCTTGATAATGGCATTCTCTACCCATTGACATTCTGGAATCTTGGATTCCATCATTATGCATAAGGATTGCACTCCTATCTCGGTTTGTAGTGTAGCTTCCATTCCATAAACCAGAGAATAAGAAGTTGCCCCATTCATAGACTCGATGGTGGTCTTGTAACCCATAAAGCATATAGCAATTTTACGGCTCAAATATAAGGATTCTCAGCTATTTTCCTCAAAAATTTTTCTCAAAATTTTTTCTTTCTTTTTATTCTCTTTTATTTATAACGCTCTAATTTTTTGCTTAAGCCGCCCTCTCGGGTTTTTGACTTAATGAGCTTTTCTTTTTTCTTCTTTTTCTTTCTTTTCTTTTTTCTTTCTTTTCTTTTCCTTTTTTTTTCTTTTTCTTTCTTTTCTTTTTCTTTTCTTTTTTTTTCCTTTTCTTTTCTTCTTTCTCTTTTTTTTTTCTTCTTGATATCCTTATTTATGACTTCCACTGCTCCATTTTCTTGTGGATGATATGGTCACGACTAATGATGCTCAATTCCATGTTTTGCTAACAACATTTTCACTTCTGATTGAAACTAAACTACATTATCTGTCACTATATGATGGGGGATTCCATATCTATAGATCAGGTTCTTTTCAAAGAATTTGGCCATTTTCTTGGCACCAATGTTCTTAAAAGATTCTGCTTCAACTCATCTTGAGAAATAGTCCACTGCAACTACTATAAACTCATGTATGTTAGAAGCAGGTGGTGAGATCTTGCCAATGGTATCTATTCCCCAAGCTGCAAATGGCCATGGCGAAATAAAAGAATGTAATTCTGAAGGTGGAATGTGACTCAGGTTTTCATAAATTTGTCTCGAAGTACCTTTTCATGGGAGAAATACAATCTCTCTCTATTAACACCCAGAAGAACCCTTGTCTATGAATCTTCTTTGGTAAAGCTTTTTTGCTCATGTGGACACCGCAAACTTCTGCGTGGATCTATTCCAAAATTTTCTCAACTTCCTTCATCAATACACCTCTCACCAATACACCGTTTGGCATTCACTTATACAGTTGACTGTCCAAGATTGCCAATTGCAATGTCAAGCATTATAAGGCTTGTTTGTCATCTCTAGTAGCTGATTCAGGATAAATTATTTTGGTCGTCCACTACAAGATATCATGGAACCATGGCTGGTCATCTCTCAACGATGCTTTTTGTTTAAACCTCTATATTCTGATTCGTCCATTCTTCTTTAGAATTGGAATGAAGTTGGCTAGCCAATCAGGATAGTGAACCATTTTTAGAAATTCAGCAGAAATCTGCTTGGCCGCTTCTCTTTTGTTTTTTCAGCCCATTTCAATCTCAATTTCCTTTCCCTTCTGTTTCACTAGTGTCGACGCGTAATTTTATGCCCCTGCCTAACCCGGTGATGATATGAGGATAAGGGATAAAGAATCATGATCAACCAGAAGTGTTTGAACAAAAATTGAATCGAACCGGCCCAAAGGAGTCTGACCCGCGTTAGGGTTGCGTCACGCAGCTATCACCTGCGTGATGGCACTCATAGTTGCGTCACGCAACTCTAACCAGGCTGACACCTCTAGTGCGCGCCCGTGCAACGGCCTGCACTGTTTGTATGGATACGCGGCAACTGTACAAAAAGTAAGCTGCGTCACGTAGCTCGCCGCTCCGTCACGCAGCTACTACCTGCGTGACGCAACTTCGTTCTGTTGCCCTACCCATATAAATACAACATTTTGTCTTAAAAACGGGACTTTTCTCTCATTTTCTCTGGACTTCAACGTTTTAAGCAAAGGTGTTTTTTTTGATTTACGGCTAGGGTTTCTTCCCCAAGAACTCAAGTGAGTAACCTTGAGGAAGATCAAGCCATTAGATATAGATTTAAAATTGAAACACAAAAAAGAAACATAAGAAGAGAAAAAGAGAGAAAAGGAAAAAGAAACGTTTATTTTGCAAAACTTGATAACAAACACCTCTGGGATCGTGAGGCAGTGTCCCTGAATCAATCAAAGCGCATGCAATCCTCGAATCTGAGGGTTAGGTAATCACTTAAACCTTCTCTTTTCATTTTTAGTCTTTTATTTGTTAAAAAAATCTCATTTTCATAGTATTTAGTTAGTTTGTTATTGGTTAAACGTCATTTTGCCCATTTCTGAGCATTTCTGAGTTGTGTTAAACTATTGTTAACAAAAAGAACACGTAAAAAGAGTAGTTTGAAAGGTAGTTACGGACCAGAGCAGCTGCGTCACGCAGCTACTACCTGCATGACGCAACTGTTCATGTCCAAAAGACCTTAACCTGGACTGAACCACTCGCGTGACGCAGCTGTTCGTGCGCACAATCTTTATTTCGTTTTTACATTTTTATTTAATATTATGTTCTGAATAAATAATCAATACATCTGAAGATTTTGATAAAGTCACGAACAGTTCTGTCGCGTAACTAAGAGTTCCGTCACGCGACTGTTCTTCATAGAACAGCTGCGTGACGCAACTGCTTTAAAATTCCAGGATAATAACTAAGAGTTCCGTCACGCGACTGTTCTTCATAGAACAGCTGCGTGACGCAACTATCCTAAAGTTCCAGAATACTTTTCTTATCTTATTTTAATTTCATGTCATTAAGTAAATGTTTAATGTTAATTCGGAAAATGATCAATAATGGGCAAATTGTGTTCTAATCAAATCAAATCAATTAATTTACTATAATTATAAGATTTTAGGATTTATTGTTGATTATATTATTAAATCTGGTTTGTGGCTCGCCTTTAACCATAAGGCAAGAGCGGGTCTTTTAATTATATTTGCTATGTTGTGGATGGATGGTGAATGTGATGATTAATTTATTATGAATGCAATGAATGAACCTAGTTGTGATGATTAATTAATTTTCCACATAGAAATTCGGTTCGATTTATTCCGGTTGGGTTTAATTAAATAATTTGTCTTTTCTAAAATAAAATCAATTAGAAATCGTAGGTTAAAAGAGGCCGATTTTCCAGACGTCGGCTTCCAATGGGCCGACGTACCCAATTCCCCTACCTAGAATCGTACTTCGTACGCCTGACCAGTCTTTTTCAAATAATCAACCTTAAATAAAAAATGGGTTAAATGGAGTCATTTTATAAATTAAAATTGGAAACGGTCCCATTGCCGAAATAATGGGTGGCGACTAAAACAATTTATAAGACCGATTTATCGGCACCGCGATCCCAAAAGGTTTTAAGACCATTTTAAATAAAAACAAATAAAAATAGTTTTCCGAGGTCCTTCCGGGGATTTAGGATCTCTTGGGCGAAAACAGTTTGGGGACTTCACTGGGGATTTTGCACCCACTAATCTCCAGTTATTTTTAATAATTAAGTGGTTGCAATTAAGGAATTGACTCTAAAAAAACCTACTTTTTCAAATAAAATTGGTTAGAAAAGCCGATGGAAAATTGCTAATCGTCCGTATTTGCTTAAATTGCTTTATTTTCTTTCTAGGGTTTTTGCATTCATAAAGCATTTCTCTCTTCTCACCACATTCTACCCATATCACCCTTCGGTACTGGTGTTAAGTTTGACGATGGATCTAGCCTAAACCTCGCATTTTAGGTGCATCCATCCGAGAATTAACATTACTACCAACCGCAAGCCTAGTACCTTAAAGGTGTGTCAAAAGGAGTAGGCCCAACAAAGCCCGAATCCTGTTTGCGGAACCCAGACTTTGTAAAGCCCAATAAGACTAAAGCCAATGCACATAGTTAAAACCGTAGTCACTTCCCTTAAGGAAATACCCGGTTCTATTTGCTGTTGTTGTGCCGCATTCATTTCCGAGAGTTGATATCGTCAATCTCAAAACCCCAAGTTGGTTGTCGAGATTAGACCAATGCCTAGGAAACAGATGTCGGAATTTATACCAATGGAATCTGTGTGTGGGAGAAATAAGGTTAGAAGGCATGCATTTCCCAACTCCCATTCCCCTGTTTGTTATAAACTGTACATATGTTGTGACATTCACGCATCATGTAATATTTTTCTTTTTCAGCCATGCACTAATAAGAGTTAATGTTCGGTATGGACATTTGACCTTGGTCTTGAGACTGGACCTCAAATTCGTTATGAATAATATTATGCAATCACTTATATTGAATTTATACCCAAAAGAAAAGGGAGATATAAGGGGGTTGCGATTCCTTTATTTTTTTTACATTTCTCGCATTATCTGAAAATAAGTGAGAGATTACAAAATTTTGTAACAAAATAAAATGAAAATCCTGCTTGGGGCCATATGTTCCAAGGCAAAAAGTAAGGATACAAAAAAATACATAACAAAAATAAAATCCTGCTCGGAAATTCTTTCATTCCGAGGCAAAAGTTAGGGATTCGAGAGAAAATAGTCGATCGTAAATCTAAAAGGAACGGTCGAAGACAGATAATGCCCGAAATGTTCAAATATAAAATAAGTTATTGTCATATTATTCTTACCGAATTTTCGGTCCAGTCATCAAAATCGAGATCTTATTTCCATGCCGGTCTTAGCACATTAGAAATGCATTTCTCATCCTATGTGCTTTCATTTTCACATGCATACATGCAAGACCTACTTTAACTCAGACATTTTTTGTCAGAATTGATCCTTCCCGGGAAACTGCTTCGAGAGCTTGGAATAGACGCCCTGGTCAACGTCTAGTCCGAACATCCCCAATCCCCGAGTTTATTCCAGTCAGTTCAGTGAGTTATTCAAGTTCATCGGATTCAGACTCTGATTCAGATCCAGTAGAAATGGCAGATGATATGGAGAATGAGCCCGGATTTTCGCAAGCTCAGATAAGAACCATTGCTCAAATTGTAGCCGCTGCTCTCGCCCAAGATAGGGCCCAAAACCAAACTCCTCCTGCTTCAAGCAGTCAACCAGTGGTTGAAGAAAGGCAAATTCCAGAACCTGTGTCAGGCAATCAGGCTTCTGTGGGCAACACTGTCCCTGTTGAGAATGATGTGATCAAGCAACTTGCTGAACTGAAAGACAGGATTGAGAAAATGTCTGTAGTAAAAGAAAAGGACCCGGTCACCAACTTTCACATAACCGAGTATGTTTTGCACCCAACCAGCTCTACTTCATTTAAAACATTCAAGCATACCACATTCGAAGGAGACAAGGATCCCTATTCTCATCTGTCTGAATTCCTCCGGGTCTCTCAGATGAACCGGTACAATGAGGAAGATGTTTTGCGAGCATTCCTGCAAACATTACATAAGGACTATCGGAGGTGGTACGATGGTTTAGATGAGGAGATTCAGAAGAATTGGATCAAACTGCAGACCGCTTTTCTTAAGCATTTTAAGACCGATGAGAGTGACGAGTTTGGCTTGCGTGATTTGGAGAGTTTGAGACAAGGGAAAGATGAAAGCTTTTCTGACTACTATAGGAGATGGAGAACAAAGTTATACAGGGTTCAGACAAGGCCGAAGGATCAAGAGTTGATCAGAATCTTCAGTAGGAGCTTGTTGCCCTTCTTTAAGGAGAGAATGTTGACCCAACCTCTCACTGATTTTGCTCTAGTTCAAAGAGCTGGTTTGAACATAGAGGAGCTGTATAAGGAGGAAAAGAAGAAGAATAGAGGGTTTGGCAATTATCAAACCTCCTTGGTGACAGAAATGTCGAAAGTAGCAACCAGAATCAATCAGTAAGTAGTAATACAGTGGGGGCAGTTAATGAAAGAGTCCGAAGAGAATTCACCGACTTGGGAAGGCCCTTGAGTACAGTGTTGAGGCCATGTATCAAGAATGGAATACTTTTGAAGCTGCTAGTCGATCCGACTAAGCCTGTACACGGGAGGTATATGGACCGAAACTATGATTACCATCAGTGCAAGGGGCATTTGACTGACGAATGTTTCAAATTAAGGCACGATATCCAGGATTTGATTGACAGCGGAAAAATTACTAAGCCCTCTGAAAGGAACAAGCCCAGCACTAAGAACAACCCGCTTCCCCAATATCAGTACAACTATCCGCCCCGTAAGTCTCAGTCGGGTGGATCAATCAACGCAATCGGAAGTGGATTGCCAGAAGAAGTTGTATTGGCAGAAGCTGAATGGGAAGAACGGATGTGCGCGATGTTGAATATATGGGATGACTGCAACAGCGATGAGGAAGGGAAGATGCCTGTAAAAATAGAGATTGAAAAGAGCATCACGGTGAAAGTGGACGATGTGCTAGAAGATGAAGACGATCAAATCCAGCTCGCAATCCAAAAAAGCTTAGTTGATCAAGAAGAGCAATGGTATTATAGCAGCGAAGAGGACGTGAATGAGGTAGGCGTCCAGAGCTTAACCCGCAGTGGGCGAGTATACAATCCCGATAGCAGTGTGCAGGCTAAGGGAAAAGAGATTGCTGCTGATGGAATAAAAAAGAAAGCAACAGAGAAGGGCAGAGAAGAGCCAAAAGAAAAGAAGAAACAAGAGGAAGTAGTGAAGGTACAGAAGAAGACTGTCGAGGTAGGTGAGAGTAGTCAAAATCGAGCACCCAGCGGTGTAACTGCCAGCTCAGTATTGAGCCAATTGCAGAGAACAAGAGCAGATATTTCATTATGGGATTTGCTGATAGCATCCAAAGAGCATAGAGAGTCTTTACTAGAAGCCATGACTTTTGTCAGGGTGCCTGCTCGGATTCAGAGTGTTGACATGATCAACGTGCTACAGCGTAGAATTGGCAAAGTCACTTTCTTTGACTCGGACCTCCCACCAGAAGGAAAAAACCACTTCAAGCCATTATACATCCAGATTGCCGTTAACGGGCGTGATACCCGGAATGTAATGGTGGATAACGGATCAGCCCTGTGCATGTGACCGTTGAAGATGCTATCCAAGTTTAAAATTGAAGAGTCAGAACTTGAACCATCAAATATGGTGGTCAAAGCTTATGACAACACTATGCGGAATGCAAAAGGAACTTTTAGAGCGAAGATCTCCACAGGGGCTGTAGAAAGCTGGGTAGATGTGGTTGTGCTTGATATCTTAGCCAACTATGCTCTTTTGGTGGGAAGGCCCTGGCTCCATCCTCTAGGTGCAGTTCCATCTACTCTGCAAAGAAAAGTGAAGATTCCATGGGGTACGGATGTGGTGACCGTTAACGCGCAAGAAGACCTGAGTGTGGCAATAGTGGAAGGCTTAGAGGTGGCGGTGCCGTTATCGGGTTTTCAGGTGGCAGTGATTGATGCGCCTACCAATGAGAGCAAGAGTGCGGTAAATAGAATGAGTCCTTTTTCAAGGAAGATGATGAAAAAGATGCAGTGGCAGTATGGCAAAGGGTTAGGCCGGGAGCTGCAAGGAAGGTTTGAGCCTCTCTCATCGGCATATGGGCAACAAGATAGACGCGGGCTGGGATATGCTAAGAATAGAAAGAAGGAAAGGTACGAGATCCGGTCTCCGGTTAGAGGGCCAAATATGAATCATATCTTCTTTGTCCCACAAGCCGCAGGAGAATTTCAGAGTAGGGGGAAGACCTACCCCGGCCTGGAGATATTCATGACAGATTATGAGGAGAAACTGATCAAGTCGCCCGAACCTTCCTTGGAACAGCTGGTGGAGGGAACTGAGTTTATGGTGGGTATGACACAAGCAAGCACTGAATCTGAGTGGTCGAAGAAGATATCCGAGTTTGAAGACTTTTTGGGGATTGGGGATGAAGCTTCCAAGATGGTGCAAGAGCGGAAGGCCAAGGCACGGATCCTCCAGTCGGTATTAACTGCTGAAGACGCCGAAGAGGCAGAGAGGAAGGTATTGAAGATGAAGCTTGCAGGGGAGAAAGCAGAAGCTACCCCGGAAGAAGAAGAGGACGCAGATGCAGATGAAGTGATTCAGGCAATAAAGAACACTTGTAATGAATGTATTGAGCAGGCAATTAATCATGTATGTTGCTTTTCTGATGTTTATTTTGAGAACAATATGGATGGTTTTCCTCTGTTATTTCAATCAATGGAAGTGAACTTTGACTATTTATTTTCTTGTTTTCCTGATTGTCACGTTCATGGCATTGATTATACCACGCGCATATTTGACATAAATGCATTGCATCATTTTGCATTTAACTTAAGCACCACTGAAGATCCTAAAATTATCGAAATCGGATCAGACTTTAAACCTGAGCTTAGACAGGATCTTCAAGAATGTATCAAAAGAAATTCAGAGGTATTTGCCTGGAGCTACGCTGACATACCAGGAATTGACAGATCAATAGCAGAGCACTTCATTCTTACTGATCCAAATATTAAACCGGTGAAGCAGAAGAGGAGACGGGTCAGACCAGAATGGCAGGACAAGATCAAAGCTGAAGTCCAGAAGCAGTTGGATGCAGGATTCTTAGAATTAGTACACTATCCGAAATGGTTGGCTAATATAGTCCCCGTGCTGAAGAAAGATGGGAGGATAAGGGTCTGTGTCGACTACAGGGACCTGAACAAAGCCTCGCCTAAGGATGACTTTCCACTTTCGCACATAGATGTTTTGATCGACAGTGCTGCCGGAATGGGATGTTATTCTATCATGGACGGATTCTCCGGATATAACCAAATACTGATGGCCTTAGTGGACAAGAACAAGACTGCCTTCACCACGGACTTTGGTACCTTTTGTTATAGAGTGATGCCATTTGGACTGAAGAACGCCGAGGCAACATACCAGAGAATGGCTACAACATTATTTCATGATATGATCCATAAAGGACTAGAAGTATATGTAGATGACATGGTGATCATGACAAGAACACAAGAGGAATACGCAGAGATGCTGGAGAAGTTCTTTGCACGGGTCAAGCAGTATAACTTGAGACTCAATCCCAAGAAGTGCGTATTCAGAGTAACGAAAGGGAAATTGTTAGGTTTCGTCGTAGGACCTAACGGGATTGAGGTTGACCCCGACAAAATAAAAGCCATTCAAGATATGGAACTGCCGAGAACAGAACGACAGGTGAGAAGCTTCTTGGGTAAAATTCAGTACATCAGCAGGTTTATTTCTAGGTTATCCATCACTTATGCTCCAATTTTCAAGCTACTGAAGAAGAATCAGCCAGTTAAGTGGAATGAGGACTGCCAGAAAGCCTTTGACCACATAAAGAAATACCTAATGAATCCACCGGTGCTCAGTTCACCTAGACCAGGAGAACCTCTGATCTTGTATCTATCTATAGAAGATGCAGGAGTTGGAGCAATGTTGGTACAGCCGGACGCCGCTGGAGTAGAAAAGGTAATTTACTACATTAGCAAGAAGCTACTGCCTATCGAAGAGAAGTACAACATGGTGGAGAAAACGTGTATGGCAGTAGTATGGTCGATAAAGAAGTTGAGGCCTTACTTTGATTCCTTCAGGGTCACTTTCGTTTCCAAAATTGATCCTCTGAAGTATTTGCAGAGAACGCCTACTCTAGAAGGACGGTTGTCTAAGTGGTTAATTCAGATGTCTAGTATGGATGCAGAGTTTGTAATGAAGAAAACGGTCAAAGGCCGGGCTGTGGCAGAGTTCCTAGCTGAAAACCCAATTACAGATGACGAACCGTGGGAATTGGAGTTTCCAGACGAACACTTGCTGTGTGTCAAAACAGGGGCTTGGAAATTGTACTTTGATGGATCAGCCAACAGAAATGGAGCCGGAGCTGGTATTGTAATTGAAGCACCTAATGGCGAGGTCACCACAATGTGCAAGAGACTGTTGTTCCTGGTCACTAACAACATGGCTGAGTATGAAGCATGCATCATGGGAATGGAAGCTCTCCTTGCATCCGGCGCTAAGGAGGTCGAGGTAATAGGAGATTCGTTATTGGTTATTGAACATGCTAACGAGAGATGGAAAGTAGAAGAAGAAAGACTGAATCCCTATGTTGAGTACTTGTTGAAGAAGGCAGCACTATTCGACAAGATCACTTTCACTCACATAGGAATAACCTATAACAGAATTCCAGATGCCTTCGCAAACTTAGCATCGGCTTGGCAGGATTTGTGTAAAGTTCCGAAGAAGCCATTTATCATTACCGCAGCCAATATTCCGTGCTATCAAGAACATTTTGTGAACCAGGTGGAGTCGGAGGAAGAACCCTGGTTTACGGATATTCTGAGGTATATGAAAGACGGTACTTTTTCTGATGATGCGACAAAAGAAGACCGTGCAGTTCTCAGAAAAATGGCTTTGAATTATGTCCTAGCCGATGGTGAACTTTATAGAAGAGCTTGGGATGGGATGTTGCTAAGATACGTGAGTAAGAAAGAGGGAGAAGATATAATGAGAAAAGTCCGTGAAGGAGTTTGCGGCACTCATTTAAGCGGCATGAGCCTAGCAAAAAAAATCATTAGGCAAGGTTATTTCTGGATGCAGATGGAAGGTGACTGTGTTCAGTATGTGCGTCATTGCAAAGCTTGCCAATATCATGACAATAAAAGCCACTTACCTGCTGTTGAACTCCATCCAACAACTCCTTCTTGGCCTTTTTCTGCATGGGGCATAGACGTCATCAGCAAAATCTCTCCAGCAGCATCCAACGGCCATCAGTATATATTGGTTGCAGTTGACTACTTCTCTAGATGGATTGAGGCTCAATCTTACAAAACCGTAACCGCTAAGCATGTGGCTAGATTCATTGAACAGAACATTTTCTGTCGCTATGGTGTTCCCCATCACATAGTTACAGATAATGGCTCTCATTTTCAAGCAGATGTTGGTCAGTTGCTTTATGGATATAAGGTTGAGCATCATCATTCTTCTCCTTATCGCCCTCAGGCTAATGGTGCAGTAGAAGCTGTGAATAAGGAGATTAAAAGAATCCTGTCGAAGATGTGTGAAAGGTACAGACGCTGGGCTGAGAAACTTCCTTTCGCGCTCTGGGGGCATCGCACCACCTTCAAATCAGTAAATGGAGCCTCTCCCTTTGAACTTGTATATGGAATGGAGGCAGTGTTACCGATAGAGCTCGAAAAGAAGTCTCTCAGGGTTTTGGTAGAAGCTGGTCTGACCGAGGAAGAATGGGTCAAGAAGAGGTATGAAGATTTGGCGCTCTTAGATGGAAGAAGACTGAATGCTTGATTCCAGGATCAGATGAGAAAAAGAAGGACTGCTCGTTTCTATAACAAACGGGTACATCCAAGGGCCTTAAAGAACGGAGATTTGGTATTGATAAGATTATTGGATCACGAAGCCCAGAATCATCCTGGTGGGAAATTTAAACCCAACTGGCATGGACCGTTCAGAGTTCAAAAGCTATTAGCAAAAGGTGCCGCTGAATTAATCACCATGGAAGGGAAGCCTGTCAACCAGGACCAAATGAAAAGATTTTATGCCTGAAATGATGATTTCGATTAAAAAAAAAAAATCAGCTAAGCTGAAAACCCGAAAGGGCGGTTTAGGCAAGAAATAAGCTTGTTAGGTTGAAAACCCGAAAGGGCGGCCTAGGCAAAAGTCAGAGCATAATAAAGAATGATAAAAAATTTCGAGATTAACGCGTGGTGCTTAGTTTAAATGCGAAATCTATGCCATGCGTTCGTGACAGATTTGTGACTGGTTGCTCAATGTCATCAACTTGACTTGAAGGAGAATAGGTAGAATAAATGACCATTGTATTAAAATAAAATTTTCTTTACTTCTGTATAGTGTAGAAAAGAAGTAAGATTAATAAAGAATTTGAACTTCAAAATTTTTCTTTTGTTCCGGGGATATGGTCGAAGAATGCAAGACCTTCCTCTCTGCTTATTTGAATAAAGATCGACTCATTTAGTTTAAAAATGTTCTGGCTGTTGGTCTTGCCTAAACAATGAACTCTTTTAAGACATTGATCAGAGGGACGAGCACCATTTTCTCAGTGATTTCCCTGGAAAGATCTATATAAAACCATGAATAAACCTTAGTACTCATATAGGTTCATGCATACATAAAGAAGTTACATTTGTTATTTTTGTCTGATTTGTGCAGGTAATAAAATAATCACCCCATTATTTGTTGTCTCCAAGAGTAAGCTTTTGTCTTGGCATAACAATTTCCTTTTTATGCGCTTTCATTTATTAACCCGAGGGCAGGAGGCCCAAATAACTAATGCAACAAATGATTTCGAAAGAAAAGGTTTGTTGTCTTTTGTTGATTCATGTGTGCAGAAAGCAGGGATTAATAAAGACAGAGTTATCGGGATCATTAATTATAAGAAAAGCATATACATTAAATAAAAGCTCATGGCCTGAGCATAGAAGAAAAAAAAGAGAGAGCAACAAACAACAGTTTATTCTAGTGGGGCCTATCAATAGAGGCCAACCTTCACAGAGCATGACATCATCATGGGGTAAAGAACCAGTTGATATAGGCAGGTGTCACAATGTCCTGCATTGTTCCCTCATCCAAATACCTGGTGTTTCGACTTTGCCAACAGACAGCCAAATTGGTCAACATATGCGGCGTTATGAGACCACTTTCAAAGTTATGGATTCTGGGAACACGCTGTATCATTCCGTACTGACGATTGATCCTATCCGGGAAATAAGCCATGGAACGGTCTAGACTGGCATACAACACGTAGTTGAGGTTCATGCTTCCGGTTGTGACCAGTCTGATTCTCCACCAAGGATAAGTCCACCGAATTATAGGGTTATCCCCGAAGTCGAAGCGTCCTCGAGTCCGAGACCGAAAGTTGGCAAGGCCATAACTTGGAATTAAACGAGCTGGGACCGGAAGAATCAGGCTTAACTTGTCCAGAGCCCAGGCTTGCAATAACATTGGACAACCGCAATGATGAACATTGAAGTTGGTAATGTGAAGGGCAATATCCCTGACCCAACACATTGTTTCTCCCATGACCATCATGAAGACAGTATGGTGGTACATTTGCATGTCACGAACAATGGTCAGAAGTCGGAAATCTCCAATTCCAGGTTGGCGCTTCTTCATGGCATACACATTCAACAGCAAGAAGCAGCAAGCTCGAATCCAAGAGGGATCTAGATCCATCGACAGAACCCTACTCAGGAAAGGCTCCAAAGGAAGGCCTTGATCCGTGTTTATGCCATCAGGAAGGTAAACCAGACATAAGGCCATAATCTCAGCTAGATCATACCTAGGACCTGGGGGTAAAGCCGGAGTTTCGTCTTGCTCAGGATGATGGTCCATCACGGCGCATATCTCCTCGTAGGTCAGAGTTACTTCAGAGTCTTCAAACCGGAAAACCATGGTGTTAGGATTGAAATGAGTAACAAGCCAAGACAAGAAGCCATGGTTGGGTTTTAAATCTTTGAAATATTTCAGCCAAACGAGTTGGTTCATAGGAGGAATTTGCCATAGGTCGTCACGGATGGATTGGACAAAGGATGAGACTTGGTTTCTGAAGGCCATGGAAAAGGATTATCTAAGAAACGGATCTACTTTGAATGTCGGAAGTGAAAGAAATGTAAAGATAAGTCTCCATTTATAGAAGTGTAAAGGGACCGATGAACGGAGCATCATCATTACTCGACCTGATATCCACTGTCAATGGTAGTTGGAAAGGTATTCATGTATGGACTGCTCGGGTTGGTGAGCACTTAAACCCGCATTAATCAATAAGAAGGACGGTTTGTACAATAAGGAGGTTGAGTTTTTATGACCGCATTAACCGCCCTGTCAGGTAAGTACTACGATCCACTTCTGTTTAGGAATTGATTTTTGTCGTATTTCATTTTAAGTTCATTATCTTATTCTTTATTTATTTCATTTCATTTCATTTATTTAATTATAATAAATTAGCTTATTGACTGCTAACAAGGTGGACCACTTTTGTGAATAAACGGGACACCGCTATTTTGTGTTTTTGTTGTGTTTGTATTTTGTTATTGCAGGAATAAGGTCTCACAGTTGCAAAACATAAACACATGACAATGTAATAAAAGCAAAATATTGTAAAAATATAAATGATATCATAAATAGTATAATTGTACAACCATCCTAAAAATTACTAAATGTTCAAAAAAATGTTCCAAAATGGTTGAGACATGGGGACAGGGCTACTGTCGCCTACGGCTCGGACCAGCAGCCGCCTGAGGGGATGGAGACGGTGGTGCGTTGTTGGAAGAGCCGTCATCGTCCTCATCAGAGGAGTCTAAGTGGATCCCCTCTACCTCCAACCTCGTCCGGAGCCGGTCCACCTCCGCCTGGAGTTGGCTCACAGCACTAGACTGACGAGACTAATGCCTCCGCAGCCTCCCGATCTCCAGATCCTGTAAAGACAAAGATGTGTAAGAAAAGGAAAGCAAAGAATAAAGAAGAATACAAAGCACAGGAAGATCATACATACCCGCTCATGCCGCTCGGAGTAGAGTCGACCGATGAAGGACCAGGCGAACCCGAACTGCTGGCACAGCTCCTAGTACCTCTGGGCTGGCACCTGCAAACAAAAAAAAACTGTCATTAAAAAGCTATTCAGGTAAAGTGCTCTTAACTTTGTAAGTTCAGTTTACAACTCACATGTGTAGTGTGCTCAGGGTCCAGCTGCACTGGAGGAGGAGCCTGCCGGAGATCAGCAGGAATGATGATGCCCGATCCCAGGCCTAAACCAGGGTCCAGCACCACCTCCATAACCAGTGGGAACGGGACGTCACCCAGCACTACCCCTGCCGGTCCAGCCAGAGCAACCGCAGCCCCTGCCTCAACTGCTGCCTCTGCTCTGTAATGAGCCGCCGTCTTGTGTGTCTTCCGCTCTTGCAACAAGTCATAGAGGAAGAAATGATATCAGTGGGTTAAACAGTGAAAAAGGATGAAAATAAATAAGACTGCAGATAAGAAAGTCACCTGGGTATACTCAAGGATCTCGGGAAGCCGAGCCTGCATCCGAGAGGAGAAGTAGGCTGGGAAGTCACCAGCGAACAGGAAATCATTAGCTGAGAAGCCCCTATACTCTACCTCCAGATCCTCCCGGGTCATGCCCTCCAAAAGGCACATGTGACGAGGAGGAGCATGAGGCACTCTGTGAACCCCTCCCCCGAAACATAGGCATATGATGCATATGACTAAAGGCAGAAATGCACGTGAGTGTGTGAGTCACCACCTTGTTTAATTATTTTAGGGTAAACTAGGAGAAAACCCTAAGTGACTCCATTTTTTAATTAACCTAATTACTAGATTAATTATCCCAAAGCCTAAGGCATGGTGTGCAAACCTGAGATGGATCCCGAGACCATGTCATGCTGATAAACTAACCATGAGTGAATGCTTTGCAGGGTAAAATGAAATAATTGGACCAAATAAAATGTTTATGTGATTTCAATTTGCCGCTCGGGGTTAAATCCCAAACGTGCCTACGTACTTCCGTTTGAATGGAAGATCAAAGTCAACGTAGTTCGGTAGGCCTTCTTTGAAGGGCTTTGAATGGGTATGCTTAATGCATGAGTGTGTGTATGCTTTGTGCATTTTGTTTAGGCATTTTGCCAAAGAGCTGATTGATTTGATGTTTTAGGCATTTGATGCCAAAAATGTTGATTTTAATGGCTTTTAGCCAAAAAGAGAGATTTAGGCAATTTTTGCCAAAGGTTTGATGTGATTTAGGCAATTTATTGCCAAAAATTGGTTAGGCGATTTGTCGCCAAAATGATTAAGGCATTTGTGCCAAAAGTTGGTATTTGAAGGCTTTTAGCCAAAAGATTTAGGCAATTTGATTGCCAAAATGATTGATTTTTAGGTGATTGTCGCCAAAATGATTGATTTTAAGGCTATTAGCCAAAAAGAGTGATTTAGGCAATTTGATTGCCGAAATGATTGATTTTAGGCGATTGTTGCTAAAATGATTGATTTTAAGGCTTTTTGCCAAAAATTTAATTTAAGCGATTTGTCGCTAAAAAGTGGTTAATCTAATTTATAGGCAATTTGTTTGCCAAAAATTGATTGAACCGTGGGCAATTTGTTGCCTAAATGTGATTGATTCAATTGTAGGCAATTTGTTGCCAAAATGTGATTGATTAAGGCTTTTTAGCCACAATTATTGATTAATTGGACTTAAGCCGGACTGTTCGAAATAAAGGCAATTAACCGTAGTTATTAATTAACTAGGTCTTTTAAGCCAATATTGTCGGATTTAGGTTTGAATACCACGATTATTAATTAACCGGGCATTTAGCCTAAAGTCTTTTAATTGAAGCAGTTTATTTGCCTAATGATGGCATGGAATGCAATTATGCAGTTGTAGAATTATTAGGAGTAGAAGAGAAGCATGCATGAAGTGCTAAAATTAAATAAGCAGAGTTTAGTTTATGTACCTGATTTAATCGTCGGCCACTTCTTAACTCTAGGTTAAGCTCCTCGTTAAGGAAATATTAATTAATTTTAATTTTAGTGACCAAATAACAGAGCAAGAAAGCAATAAAACTAACTAAAAAATGCAGAAAAGCGGTAAAGAATCGCAAGGAGCAGGAGGGAGAAGGAGCGTCCGTCAACACAGACTGAGTGAGTAAAACTGAGGGCCTCGGGGCCAATTTATAGGCAAAAACGGACTGTTTCGGCGGCCAGGTTCAGGGGCCAGGCTCGGCGGCCGGGCCATCGGAGCTCGGCGGCTTGGGCCGCCGGATCTCGGTGGCTTCGGCGGCCGGGCCGTCGGAGCTAGCGGTTTTGCTGATTTTTCATTCTGAAGGCTTTTTCGGGAGTTTCGGACCTCCGAAAAATATTCCGGGACCAGTTCCGTGATCCTCGCGATGTTCCGGACGTTTCAAGTACCATATTGGCATACTTCCGGTGAACTTTCCGAATGGCCTCCGGTCCGGCCGGACTGTTTGCAGTTCGGCCGGACTATTTGCAGTCCGGGAAAATTGGCTCTTTGAGCCTCAAAATTTGAGTATTCACAGTTGCCCCCCACTGGCTATCATAAAAATGATTTATGAGAGCCAGTGGCTGTCTGAAGGAGCAAATTTTGAGGATGGGCAGAGGAGGAAACCCCCGCCGTTGGTTTTTTCCTTTTGAAATGAAATGATCAAATGTATGGATTTATGTTTGCAACTTAAAGATGTTTTTGCCTCTTTGAGGACTTAAAAAGAAATTTTGCCTCTTTGAGGACTTGAAAAAGATGTTTTCCCCTTAATGAGGGCTTGAAAAGAGATTTTGCCTCTTAGAGGACTTGGAAAGATGTTTTGCTTCTTTAGTGAGGGCTTGAAAAGACGTTTTGCCTCTTAATGAGGGCTTGAAAAGAGATTTTGCCTCTTAGAGGACTTGAAAAGATATTTTGCCTCTTAATGAGGGCTTGAAAAGATGTTTTGCCTCTTAATGAGGGCTTGAAAAGAGATTTTGCCTCTTAGAGGACTTGAAAAAGAGGTTTTGCCTCTTAATGAGAGCTTGAAAAGATGTTTTGCCTCTTAATGAGGGCTTGAAAAGATGTTTTGCCTCTTAATGAGGGCTTGAAAAGAGATTTGTTTTATTTTTGTTTTCTTCTTTGAGAACCAAGGGTCCACCTAAAGTCGAAATGATCAAATGGCTTGGTTTTGGGTGAAAAATGGTTGGTTATTGGTTAGAGTTTCACCCTAGGTTTTATGTAAAAAAAAGTCAACCATTAACCGGGTTCTACCCTGGGTTTGTGTAAAAGAGATTGACGATGGTTGGGTTCCACCCTGGGTTGTGTATGTTTTTTTTTTATAACACTTGCCCCTGAATCCGACTTGGAGGATTTTGCCCCCTGCTTGAGAGAATTGATGCCCTTATTAGCTGAAAAAGAATTTCTTCTTAATGAAAGACTAAAAATTCCGTGATTACTTCTGTGATGGGAGAATGGTGAAGGTTCTTATCACTTCTTGCCCCCAGAATGGTGCTAACCATGGAATACTTCAAAACATTGGTGTTGTACTTGTCCAATCGATTGAGGAATCAAAGAGAACAAGGCCACTTATATGACTCGAGGAAACGGACAATGTGGATGACATCGCTCGTCTGAAAGGATCGAAGAAAACGATGGTCCGAGTGGAGACGAGGTATTAAAGAATTACCTCTCAATGATTATGTTTGACATTTTCTAGGGTTGTTTTGGAAACCCCGGGGATTGGATTGACATTTTTCTTTCTTTTTTTTTTTCGAGGAATGACTCAAAGAGTGACGCTTTCAAAACGAACTTTTGAGAATGACTCGATTTTTGTGACTCGTTGTGGAATGACCACTGGTGATGGAGACTTGATTTTAGAGACTCATTTGGAGACTCGATTTAGAGACTCAAATTTTTCTTGTAGTGAATTTTGACTCGAAGGAACTCAGTGATTCCTGGAAAAAATGATTTATATACTCCCAAGGAGACCTTTGAAAGCGAATTCTTTTTCTTTAAGGACATACTTTGCTGTTTATCCTACAAAATGGACTCTCTAAAAGAATTCATGAAAGCACTTTTTTTTTTTTTGCCTTAACTTTTGCCTAGTAGCCGCCCTTTCGGGTTTTCGACCCTAGCAGGCTCTTTGTCCTAACTTTTGCCTAGACCGCCCTTTCGGGTTTTCAGCCTAGCGGGCTCAATTCTTACCTGAAGCCGCCCTTTTGGGTTTTCAACTCCAGCTTTTATTTTTCTTTTCTTCTCTTTTTTATTTATTTATTTTTATTTTTTATATTGGCAAAGAGAAAATGTTATTTATGATGCAAACTTATGTTTGTGACCGCGCCTTTGTGGCTGCCTACGTTTCTCCAAGAACTCTTTGGGGGATGGGGAGAATCAGGTCTTTCGTAGTTCCTTCCGGGATGCGAGCTTCGTGCTCGGCTGGTGCGAAATTCATCTCCGTCTTGATGTTAGTGCCGAATTCCTTTCCGTCTTGGTGCGAAATTTATTTCCGACTTGCTGTTGGGGGAAAATTCAATTCCGCCTTAATGCTGATTGTGGAATTCATTTCCGATTTGATTTCTTCGGGATTCCTTCCCGACTTGATATTAATACAGAATTCATTTCTGACTTGATTTCTTCGCGGGATTTCTTCCCGGCTTGACGTCCTTGCGGGATTCCTTCCCAACTGGATGTCTTTGCGGGATTCTTTCCCGACTTGATGTTGATGCGGAATGCATTTCTGGCTTGATTTCTTCGCGAGATTCCTTCCCGGCTTGATGTCTTTACGGGATTCCTTCCCGATTTTGATGATGTAGAATCAACTTATTGACTCGAGCTTGTATGATAGTGATGACCCTAGGCGAATCTGACTTTGTTGTTGTAGTGGTTTTACCACTGATTTACTGAAATATGACTTGTATTCATCATAAAGAGTTTTGAATACCCACATTGTGGTGGTAACTTGAGTGGCTTGAGTGTTGAAGAAGCTTTTATGCTTTGAGTTTTTTGGCTTCGCCATGTTTGAATTCTTGAGGTTAATTTGATTCCTTTTCTTGAACTTTATCTTCCTCTGAACTTGAAACTTATTTCCTCAATGGTTCTCCTCTCCATAAGGAATTTTGAGGAGAATCTTCCTTTTTCTTGTTTTGAGAAATGATCCTTGTTTATAAGGACACTTGTACTTGTGCCATGCTTGGCGCTTGATTTTCAAGGTATTTGTTGTCATCCAATTTGTGGAAATGACTGCTTCTTTTAACTTGCTTTTTCAAAATGTGAGCAGCCGCTTAGTTTTTGTCCTTATGGCTGAAATGATTTGTCATCTACCCTTGATGGGCTTGAATTTAACGGAGAGCTTGCAGTTGACCAGTTTTTGACAACTTGATTTCTTGTAGCTTTGTCCTTGATTTCTTTCTTTTGTGCGGAAGTTCCTTCTGACCCATTTTTTCTTTTGCTTGTTTGCTTCCTTGTGACCAGGGGTTCCTTTTGTCCCGTATTTTTTCTTTTGCTTGCTTAGAAGCAGCCTCGAAATTCTCCATAAAGAATTTCGAGGCAACTTGATCTTGAGATGACTTGGGTAGTGTATGGATAGCATTGCGACTTCGTGTAGACCCAACCCAATTCCAAACATAACTTCTTTATTCTATCGCTTTTAAGCTCAAAATTCAAACACCTCCCTGTCGGAGCATCTTCCATTCTCGGGTTTTCAGAGAAACCATTCTGGCCCTAACCCCTTCAATCGGCTTTGCCTCAGTACTGTTTAAAGTCTTGCGTACCCTTTGCTGGATTCTTTCCATGATTACCTTTCAAAAGTTCCCCTTTAATGGTGCTTCTTAGGATGCCCCCAGTTTTGATTGATGCAGAGCAAATGAATGCATTTTTCTTTGCCAATTTTTATTATCTTTTTTTTTATCATCATTTTTTTTAATTTTTTATTATTTTTTTTCGATTTTTTTTTTGTGCTTTCACAGGAAAGGATAGGGAAAGAGTATAAACATGATTGGAACGTAAACTGATCCCTTTTTATTGATAAGACAAAATTTGTGTACAAAAGACACTTAGATTTACAAATTTGAATTGAATGAAAACTTGAATGGAAATGAAAATGAAAAGAAAAAAAAAAAACTAGACCCTAAAAGATAGACTCTAGGTGGACTGTGATGGATTAGGATTGGATTGACTGTAGTGACTTTGTTCTTCTCGATGCTTCAATCGATCAGACATGTTGTTGTTGGTTTTGAACAATTCCTTTGTTCTTTTGGAGGCTTGATCTCAACCTTCTCAGGCACAAACTTCATTTATTTCTAAGAAAAGTTCGAAAGGATCGAACGATTCTTGTTCAGCAAATTTTTTTTTACATTAATCCCATGGTTAGGCAAGGGATTGGTTGATGTTTAGCTTGCTCTTGGGGATGATGGACCCATTGTTAACCAGGTCTTGTAGACGGTTTTTCAAAGTCCAACATGATTCTGCTTCTTGTATGAGTCTTCTTTGAGTTGACCCAACTGGATTAAGTCTTCCACCTTAGTTGCAGTCGCAATGAGCGATTGGAACGTAGGCAAGTACTGTGTTTGAAGCTGTGACTAGTAGACAAGCAGTAAATTCTTGATTATTATGTCAACTTGTTCCTGTTCAGAGGGTCGGTTGATCATTTGAGCAGCTTTGGCTCTCCACCTCGAAAGGAACGAGGAGAAGGGCTCATTGTTCTTTTGTTTAGTAGTTTCCAGCTCCCTCTGGGTAACATCCACTTCGATATTATAATGGTACTGCGTGTTGAAAGCATTGCATATGTCCTCCCAATTCTTCATTTTGGAACGATCCAAGCTTACAAACCATCTTAATGCAGCACCAGTCAAAGATTGCTGAAACAACTGAGCAAGGAGCTCGCTGTTCAGGCCAAACGGGTTGAGGGCACCCACATACATTTTCAGGTGCGTTTTGGGACAAGTGGTTCTGTCAAACTTGTCCATGTTGGGCATTTTGAACTTCGTGGGCAGTCTTGCTTCAGGGAACAAGGACAAGGAGTCCATGTCCACCACTTCCTTGTGTGTCTTAAGGGCAGTAATAGACCTTTCCAGGAGTTCTAGTTTCTCTCTCATTTTCTGAGCTTCCAGCTCAGAAGCAGTTCTGGAGGGCATGTCATCCAGTTTAAGGGCAGGGTTTGTTGGTTCAGCAGCAGGACCCTGATTAGAGGTAGTAGGTCCACTTCCCCCGGCGGAAGCCCCATTCCTATTACCACCGCCTAGTTCAGCTATTAGGGCAGTCCTCTGGGCAGCCAATGCCTCATTCATTCTAGCCTCCATTCTGGCTTCCAGTTGTTCGATGAGGTTTTGGATGTCAGTGAGTGATGCCATTGGTGCAGTCGGGGTTGTTGGACTTGTGGGTGAGAGCTCAGTTGGTGTTTCGGGTACAGGTGGTCTTTGGAGGGGTACCTGTAAAAGGACATAGTCAAAATGATTAGACTATCCTATATAAGGTGTTTTCATAGGGTATGTGAGATAGTGTGAGGTAGGGTAGTGTAAGGGTAAGGTATTTGAACTTGACCCTTGTGATGTGGCGTGGTAGGACCAAACAATGTAGGGTAGCCTTGGTAGGGGAGGACACCTAGGATAGGACCCAATGGGATGTGATATGTAAGGTAGAGTGCTTAGGGCTGGACACCTCGACTTTTCGAAAGGCCCTAAGTTCTCAAAGAATTTTTTTTTTGGGCCTTAGGGGCCAAAATGTGAATTTTTGGGCCTTTGAGACCATCATGTGAATTTTTGGACCTTTGAGGCCAACATGTGAGTTTTTGAGCCTTTGGGGCCAAATTGGGAATTCTTGGGCCTTTGGGGCCAAGATGTGAACTTTTGGGCCTTTGGGGCCAAGATGTGAATTTTTGGGCTTTCTGGGCCAAGATGTGAACTTTTGGGCCTTAGGGGCCAAAATGTGAATTTTAGGGCCTTAGGGGGCCAAAATGGGAATTTTAGGGCCTTAGGGGCCAAGATGTGAATTTTCGGGGCCTTTGGGGCCAAATTGGGAATTTTTGGGCCTTTGGGGCTAAGATGTGAACTTTTGGGCCTTTGGGGCCAAATTGAGAATTTTTGGGCCTTAGGGGCCGAAATGTGAATTTTAGGACCAAAATGTAATTTTTCAGGTCTTAGGGACCAAAATGTAATTTTTCAGGTCTTAGAGACCAAAATGTGATTTTTCAGCTTTAAAATGTTTTTTTTTTTCTAAGATTCTCCCTTTTTTTTTGTGAAGTATGGGATGAATGCGTGAATGCGCACAACATCACGTCATAATCTGTCTAATGATATGATTCACATCATTGGGTGCATACAGTCCTAAAGGATAGGTTCTATAGGCTATGACTCAAATAGAGAATTGGCTTATAAGGGACCCTTGAACCTTGAGTATGGATATACCTAACCACATGTGAAACAAAGAGTTTCACGTGGGTCCAACAGTACGCATACTCATGGGCCACCCCCAAAAAGATTAGGAGTGGTTTGCGGTAACAGGGAGGACGCTTTGGCTGTCCGTCGACATAATCAAAGAGACCTGCCAATCA